>NC_056514.1:15437430-15448036 GCF_014905685.2 Nematolebias whitei | reverse complement strand
ATCCATCTAACCATTCATCAATCCATCATCCATCCATCCATCCATCCATCCATCCATCCATCCATCCATCCATTACAACCTGAACCCATTTTAAGTATGCACCAAAAAAAAAACATATCTTTTACTATATGTGTTATTTTTCTCTTTAATAAAGTTTAACTTTCAAAAACACATAAAACAAGACATGAAATATTAGGGAAATATCCATCACACTTTACTGTGTTAAAGCTTCAAGTCAACCCATCTGAGGTGAGTTCTATGCCTTGATGCTTGCTTTGCTTCCTGTTGCTCTGGGACAGGTGTAGCAAAAAGTGTTCCGGTGCAATGGATGTGAACACAGTCTGTTTGAGTCTCTCACTGCATCTGTTGCAGATAGCTGGAGTCAAACAATATTAATAATAAATGACATATTTATTATTTATTTATTATTTATATCTATTACCTGCAGAGTCCCTTAGTGCGGACCGAACTTGGCAAAAGGGCCTTCTCCAACTCTACTTCTGTCTCCTGGAACACCTTGCAAAAAGATCTGAAGCAAAAACCAACTCAGACAAGTTCACGTTTTTAGTATTTTACATCGCTTTATAATGTAGCTGTTTTCGTTTCGTTTTTATTTCATTTCTTCTATTTATTTTTCATTTTATATTATTTTTATGATAATCTATTGTTGTGTGTGTCTCATCTGTGTTCTTTGTTTAAAACAGGTTTCTCTTGTATCCAAATGTGTCCAAATACTTCTTTAAAACATTTTTCATTTAATTCAAAATACTGCTGCCAGAGTCTTAACTGGAGTTAGTGGGAATGATCATATTTCTCCAGTTATAGCTTCTCTCCACTGGCTCCCTGTCAAATCCAGAATTGAATTCAAAATCTTACTTCTAACCTACAAAGCTTTCAACAACCTAGCTCCATCTTATATTTGAGATCTTATTGTTCCATATTTTCCCAACAGAGCACTTCACTCTCAGACTGCAGACTTACTCGTGGTCCCTAGAGTTTCCAAAAGCAGAATGGGAGGAAGATCTTTCAGTTCTCAGGCTCCTCTCTTGAGGAACTAACTTCCAGTTTCTGTCCGTGAGACTGACACACTGTCCAGTTTTAAGACTGGACTTAAGTCTTTCCTATAGTTAGGGTTGGCTTGTTATGCTGTCTTAAGCTTAGACTTACTGGAGGACAAATTTACCTCATTTCCTTAAATGATTTGCTAAAACTGAATAGTTTTCATCTGATACTATTTCTATCTTATATGATGCTTGATCTGCCATTGTGTATCTGTTCCTCCTTCCTGTCCACTAAAACCCAGCCGGTCGAAGCAGATGGTCACTTGTCCTGAGTCTGGTTCTGCTGGAGGTTTCTTCCTCTTGAGGGAGTTTTTCCTTTCCTCTGTCACCTTCATGTTTGCTCAAGATGAGAGTTCTGTGATGGAGTTAAATTCAAAACAGCCTGCTCCTCAGATAAATAATATCCATCCATCCATTTTCTTCCGCTTATCCGGGGTCGGGTCGTGGGGGTAGCAGCATAAGTAGGGAGGCCCAGACTTCCCTCTTCCCAGCCACTTGGTCCAGCTCCTCCGGGGGAATCCCGAGGCGTTCCCAGGCCAGCCAAGAAACATAGTCCCTCCAGCATGTCCTGGGTCTTCCTCTAGGCCTCCTCCCGATGGGACGTGTCCGGAACACCTTACCAGGGAGGCGTCCAGGAGGCATCCTAAACAGATGCCCGAGCCACCTCAACTGGCTCCTCTCGACATGGAGAAGCAGCGGCTCTACTCTGAATCTCTCCCGGATGATCGAGCTTCTCAACCTATCTCTAAGGGAGAGCCCAGACACCCTGAGGAGAAAACTCATTTCGGCCACTTATATCCGAGATCTCGTTCTTTCGGTCACAACCCAAAATTCATGACCATAGATGAGGGTAGGAACGTAGATCGATCGGTAAATTGAGAGCTTCACCTTTTGACTCAGCTCTCTCTTCACCACGACAGACCTGTACAGCGCCCGCTTCACTGCAGACGCTGCACCTATCCGCCTATCGATCTCATGTTCCACTTTTCCCTCATTCGTGAACAAGACCCCAAGATACTTGAACTCCTCCACTTGGGGCAGGACCTCCTCCCTGACCCGGAGAGGGCACTCTACCCTTTTCCGGCTCAAGACCATGGCCTCGGATTTGGAGGAACTGATCCTCATCCCGGCTGCGTCGCACTCGGCTGCGAACTGCTCCAGCGAAAGCTGTAGATCACGATTTGATGAAGCCAATAGGACCACATCATCTGCAAAAAGCTGAAACGCAATCCTAAGGCCACCAAAACGGATCCCCTCAACACCTTGGCTGTGCCTAGAAATTCTATCCATAAAAGTTATGAACAGAATCGGTGACAAAGGGCAAACTTGGCGGAGCCCAACTCTCACCGGAAACAAGCCCGCCTTACTGTTGGCAATGACACCGGTCATACAGGGACCTAACAGCCCGTATCAAAGGGCCGGGTACCCCATACTCCCAGAGTACTCCCCCACAGGGTTCCCCGAGGGACGCGGTCTAACGCCTTCTCCAAGTCCACAAAGCACATGTAGACTGGTTGGGCAAACTCCCACGCACCCTCCAGGACCCTGCTGAGAGTGTAGAGCTGGTCCAGTGTTCCACGACCTGGACGACAACCGCACTGCTCCTCCTGAACCCGAGGTTCAACTATCCGATGGACCCTCCTCTCCAGAACCCCCGAATAGACCTTACCAGGGAGGCTTAAGAGCGTGATCCCCCTGTAGTTGGAACACACTCTATAGTCCACCTTTTTGATTAGGGAGACCACCACCCCAGTCTGCCAATCCAGGGGAACTTCCTCCGATGTCCACGCAATATTGCAGAGTCGCGTAAGCCAACACAACCCTACAACATCCAGAGCCTTAAGGAACTCCGGGCGAATCTCATCCACCCCTGGGGTCCTGCTACCGAGGAGCTTTTTAACCACCTTGGTGATCTCAGCACCAGAGATTGGAGGGCCCGAACCAGAGTCCCCAGGCTCCGCTTCCTCATTGGAAGACGTGCCAGTGGGATTGAGGAGGTCTTCAAAGTATTCTGCCCACCGACCCATGACATCCCGAGTTGAGGTCAGCAGCGCACCACTCCCACTATAAACAGTGTTGGTGGTGTACCACTTCCCCTCCCGAGACATTGGATGGTGGACCAGAATCGCCTCGAAGCCGTGAGGAAGTCATTTTCCATGGCCTCTCCAAACTCCTCCCATGCATCCCATGAGTTTTTGCCTCAGCGACCACCCAAGCCACATGTCCCTTGGACTGCCAGTACCCATCAGCTGCTTCCGGGGTTCCACGGGCCAAAAAGGCCCGATAGGACTCCTTCTTCAGCCTGACAGCATCCCTCACCGACGGTGTCCACCACCGGGTTCGAGGGTTGCCGCCACAACAGGCACCCAACAACCTTGCGGCCGCAGCTCCGGTAAGCTGCCTTGACAATAGAGGCATGGAACATGGCCAACTCAGACTCAATGTCCCTCTCCCCCCCGGAACATGTTCTAAGTTCTCCCAGAGGTGGGAGTTAAAACGCTGTCTCACAAGAGACTCTGCCAGACATTCCCAGCAAACTCTTACAACACATTTGGGTCTGCCAGGTCTGACTGGCATCCTCCCCCACCATCGAAGCCAACTCACCACCAGGTAGTGATCAGTGGACAGCTCCACCCCTCTCTTCACCCGAGTGTCCAAGACATGTGGCCGCAGATCAGATGAGATGACGACAAAGTCGATCATCGAACTGCAGCCTAGGGTGTCCTGGTGCCAAGAGCACATATGGACACTCTTATGCTTGAACATGGTGTTCATTATTGACAATCCATGATGAGCACAGAAGTCCAACCACAGAACACTACACAGGTTCAGATCAGATCAGATCGTTCCTCCCAACCACACCCCTCCAGGTCTCACTGTAATTGCTCACGTGAGCATTGAAGTCCCCCAGCAGAACAAGGGAGTCCCCAGGAGGTGCACTTTCCAGTATCCCCCCTCCAAGGACTCCAAAAAGGGTGGATAATCTGAATTTCTGTTTGGTGCATAAGCACAAACGACAGTCAGAACCCGTCCCCCCACACGTAGGCGGATGGAGGCCACCCTCTCATTCACCGGGGTGAACCCCAACACAAAGGCACCAAGTTGGGGGGGCAATAAGTATGCCCACTCCTGCTCAGCGCCTCTCACCAGGGGCAACTCCAGAGTGGAAGAGTGTCCAGCCCCTCCCAAGGAAACTGGTTCCAGAGCCAGAGCCATGCATAGAGGTGAGTCTGACTATTTCTAGCTGGAATCTCTCAGCCTCACACACCAGCTCAGGCTCCTTCCCCACTAGTGAGGTGACATTCCACATCCCAATAGCCAGCTTCTGTAGCCGAGGATCAGACCGCCAGGGTCCCTGCCCTCTGCCACAACTCATCCCACATTGCACCCGACCCCTTTGGCCCCTCCCACAGTTGGTGAGCCCATGGGAAGGGGGACCCACGTCTCCTTTTTGGGCTGTTCCCGGCCGAGCTCCATGGGTAAAAGCCCGGCCACCAGGTGCTCGCCCGCGTGCCCCACCTCCAGGCCTGGCTCCAGAGTGGGGCCCCGGTGACCCACGTCTGGGTAAGGGAACATCAAGTCCATTTATTTTACTCATCATAGGGGTCTTTGGGCTGCACTTTGTCTGGTCCCTCACCTAGGACCTGTCTGCCTTGGGTGACCCGTGTAAAGCCCCTGACAGCATAGCTCCTAGGATCATTGGGACACAAACCTCTCCACCACGATAAGGTGGCGGCCCAGGGACGGGAGATAAATAATATTAAAACATTCTTGTTATGTATGGATGTTTCTGTTCAGTGCCCTGAGATGAATTCTGTTGTGACTTGGAGATCTAGAAATAAACTGAATTGAAATTGAAATGAGTCCTCCTGACTCACTGCGACTAACCTGTATAAATAAAGGTTGAATTAATTTATATGACCAATATTGTTGCAAAGGTACTTCTCAGTGTATTTTTTTTCTACCAAAACCTTTTGTTCTCTTTCTGTTAAAGTGGCTCAAGGGCAGCAAACTGTTTCAACGAAGCTCATGTTGTGTCGACTAATAAGTCACATCAGTTTTGGTCAAATCCTGACAAAACCAGCATAAGATTTTCTGTGATCTATTAAGATGTGTGAAAGATTTTCAGTTACTACCACACCAGACCTTGGCTCTATTTGTACATTTGAACCAGTCATATCTGTTTATGTCTTGCTTAAAGTTTATTACCCGTGATGGATATCGAGAAATTGATTGCCTCCAGACTGTAGTTGAACAGCCTTTGATTACTTTCTAAGAGTGTCAATAAGCTATCGAGTGTTTTATGAAATATGTTGCTAACTGTTAAAAAGGATTTTCCAACAACTATTGCCACAGTTTACAGCAAAGCTTTATGTAATATGTAGTCAGTTGTTTTGTTTATTATGTGATGTGAATTTTAGCTAGTCACAGCCAAAGTTTTTTCAATATGTTTAAAATAACTCAGTTATAACCACTTTTGTGTTTGGTAAGGTCGATTAGCTGTAGTAGCTATGTTGATGAGTTGACTCAAATAGGTGATTAGTTGTAGATGTGCTGAAAGGTTCAAATAAATATGTGGAGTGTTTCAGATATTTTCTTAAAATGTAGGCAAACTGTCATGGTTTCTGCCATGTCATGCTCTGATCCCAAGCCTTACTTTCCAGCCACGCCTCTGCACCTTTGTCTAATCAAGCTCATTCCATTCACCTGTTTCCAGCCCTATTTAAGCCTCAAACTCACACTTATTCTCTGCCAGATTATCAAATCCCTTGTGGTTGTAGATGTCCAGCATTCATGTCACAGCTCTCTTGGATGTCCTTGTTTCAACCCCATGCCTGTCCTTTGGATTAGCGACCTGCCTGCTCCTTGCCTGTTACCTTGTCGCCCTTCTGATCATGGTGTCGACCTGCCCTTCTGGATTAATTGTGACACCTCATGGATTCTCCTCTTGAAATTATTATTGGACCTCTAACTCCCTGGTGACTACCCTCTGCTCTACACCTGACTCTCACCTCTGGATACTAGTCTGGACTACGTCCTCTCCATCCAGCTCCTCTGCTGCAAACCTGCCTGCTCCGGTGACACCATCCTGCCCAACTCCCTCAGGAGGCGCTCACCATATCTGCATAAGAAGGTTAGTGGCTGTAATTATATTTACCTCATCACAGAAACTGTCAGCCCACTAACCTTACATATCTCTGCAGATCGGCCTCACTCCAGGACCTTGACATTTACCAGCAGCGTTTTCTAAATAAAATCTTTGAACCATTCCTGTTCGGCACCTTACTTGAATCGGAAAACTCAAACCTTATCACAAACTGGCAACAAAATTTGCAATAGCACACTTGTTTGTTTAGGAAAGAACAACAAAAATTGAGGGGGAAAAATACAGTTTCCAAAAGCCTTTGCAAAATTCAAAGCCTAACAAAATGTAGATTCTTCAAACGATCTAAATCACAAGATTCCAATGATCTTCCAACATTTACAACTGCCTGGACAAGTAATGGTAAATAGACTGTACTTGTATAGCGCCTTTCTATCTTATTGAGATACTCAAAGCGCTTTACACTACAATCTGTGTCCTCATTTACCCATTCATACAGCACTCTACTAGATCTCTACAAAGCTAATTGAACAAATCATTCTAAAGACACCAATCAGTGCTTTTAGATCACATTCATACACTGATGGGACACACAACAGAGGCAATGACAGGTTCAGTGTTGCCCAGAGACAATTAGGCATGTTACTGCTGGTGGATTCGAACCCCCAACTCTTGCATTGGAGGACGACTGTTCTAACCACTCAGCCAAGTTAATCTCGTTTTTTTTTTATGAACTTCCCAATAACCAAGCAATGACAGACTTGTCTGGTTTTCATATGAAGTCTTTAAAAACTTAGTTGCTAAACAAATTTCTGCATGATGGAATAAAAATGAGGCAGCATGGTGGCGCAACTGGTAGAGCTGCTGCCTCTCAGCGAGCAGGTCCTTGGTTCAAACCCCGGTCCAGGGGCCTTTCTGGGTGGAGTTTGCATGTTCTCTCCGTGCATGCGTGGGTTTTCTCCGGGTGCTCCGGTTTCCTCCCACAGACCAAAAACATGCATGTTAGGCTGATTGGTAACTCTAAATTGTCCCTAGGTGTGAGTGAGAGAGTGAATGGTTGTTTGTCTCGTTTGTCTCTATGTGGCCCTGTGATGGACTTGCGACCCGTCCAGGGTGTACCCCGCCCCTCGCACAGTGATTGCTGGACATGGGCACCAGCGACCCCCGTGACCCAAAATGGAATAAGCGGGTAAAGTTAATGGATGGATGGATGGATGGAATAAAAATGATTTACGATTGTAATAGTTACCAAACTCCTCTTATCCTAAATGATTATAGGTCACACGACACTGCAGAATCTATTGATTTTAATTGTCATTGTTATTGACTTGAGATCTAAATATTGGCATTAGCAGCATATAATCTCATCCCAGACGAAGTTTAACCTACGATAACTGCAAGCAGTGTCGTAGGGTGAAGTCCGGACTGTAATCGATAAATGTCTTGACTCACCTTCCTTTGCTGTTCAAGAAGGTTATTAGAGACCAGGTTTGTCTGAGTTCATGTGATTATTTCAATCCGCCTTTTAAAAATGTATCTAACTGATGAAAAATTATTCATTTATAGTACGATGCCTTTGAATACATTATTTATGCTTCCTTTTGTCTCTTGCATCACGCTACATTGGGTTTGTTAGCTGAAAGAGCTCATAGACTTCAGCACTTGACTCTGCAACCTGTGCATCCTGTGGAAACATCATGCATAAATTCCCATAGCCCCTGTCGACCCCCCACTAGTGCATCCCAGTCAGAGGTCTAAAACAAGCTAGGAATGAATGGCAGGTTCTGCAGTTGGGTTTGCATGCATTATGTTATAAAAAGTACAAAACTTGACAGCAAACGACAGCTTTTTGACTTTGAGACTTTTATGCTTTCAGCACTTTTCTCATTTAAATAAGGGGCATAATGGTTAACCCCTCAGCTGAACTTATGCTGCATCCTTGCATATCTATGGTTGTATTTATTCCGAGTAGATTATACAAAATATGTGGAGGTACAGATAAATTTCATTAGTTTCGTCCGGATTTTGTATTTCTGGCAGTGACATTGCACTGTGGTAATAAAGAAACTTGGGGATAAAACAACGACGCTTGACCAGGAGCACAATCATCAAAGTCTTAATTGTGTTGAACCTAAATTTTGTTACCGTTTTTAGAATGTATTTAATATTTTTAATTCAACTGCCCTGTTAGAAGCAATAATCCTCCTGGGGGGTCAAAGGACAGGCCTAACATAATTTTTAGTTTAGGGATTACATTTAGGGCTAAAGTGTGAACTGAGCTGAGGTTATCTTTAGTTGTGTACCTGTGGTGATTAGGATGGGGGTAAAAGCTACAGAAATAAATGAACATTAAAACAATCTCCTAATAAAGATAGGAATACAAACTTGTATGTCACAATGAAGATTTAGGTTTTGACATTAACTGGGAAAACAAAAAAACAACATAAAATAAGGCTTAAAAACTGATTTCCTGTTCACATTGTTGCAACATTATTCACAATTTTTTTTAAATTAATGAAAATAGCTTGTTAAAGGTAATCTAAAGAAAATTCAGAAGCTGTCGTCTTGCCATTGCCACTAGTCTTCACCAAAGTCGATCTGAACTATTAAAAAAGAGTGTTATTGATTTACATAAATAACACTGATAATTGCACTTTGACTGATGAAACACAATGTAAACATACTTACAAGACAAAGTTTTTCCTGTCTTTTGTAGATAGGATTGTAGTCGATAATTAAATGGACAAGTCACTGAAAAAATGCCTTAAACATCATTTTATTAGTAAGTGTTCTTACAGATTTAGTCTTCATCAAGATGGAAGACCCACAACCAGGAAAAACACAATTCCCTTCCCTTGTTTTCTGCCTTTATCCACATTTTTGTGGGTAACTGATTGAGGTAACAATAAGAATATTGCAGATTGTCTGGCGTGTGTCGTGCTTGCAGCATTGTCTTGTGCTGTTTCATGAAAGGCATTTTCTCATAATTTTGAGCAAGTCTTTAAGAAAATTCAGATGAACCCCATCCACTTTTGTTGGGCCTAAAACTCTACAGGTAATTCAGTCATGGAGGAGGAACCATATCCACCTTGGTAGACAGCAAAACTGTAAACAGTGATATTTTAGAAGACGTAACAGTTTATAAAAATTTAGGAATTTGGACTGATAGTACTCTGTCCTTTTCACATCATGTTAATGTTTTGCAATCTAAGGTTAAAACGAAGCTTGGTTATCTATATCTGTCTATATCTGTCTTTACTCACTCTGCTCAACCTGTTTTGTATTTTTAATTATTTTTTCTATCCTTAACATGTGTTTTTTTTGTCTTTCAGATACACCTGGACCTATACCTGGACCTACCATTCTGTGTTCGTCTGTCTCTCCTTCCTGTCCTCTCAACCAGCCGGTCAAAGTAGATGGCCGCTTGTCCTGAGCCTGGTTCTGCTGAAGGTTTCTTCCTTTTAAAAGGGAGTTTTTCCTTTCCACTGTTGCCACTGTGCTTGCTCAGGATGGGAGACTGCAACGAAGCCAAGATTCAACTTGTCTGCTGGATTCCTTAGATAGAGAACTTTACTAATTGGTTTTTATGTATGTGAATGTTCCTGTAAAGTGCCCTGAGACAACTTTGTTGTGATTTGGCGCTATATAAATAAACTGAATTTCTATATAGAAATTGATCTTCGTTTACACAGGCTGCAAAACGCACCATTGTTGGAAAAAAAAATTTTTCTACCTCTGTTGGATTATGAACACATAATTCACAGACATGCATGTAAGGGTGTCCTTCATAAGTTGGACACAATTTATCACTCTTCTATTCGCTTTGTTACAAATGCTCCTTACAGAACACATCATTGTCACCACTACTCTCTTGATAAATGGCCTTCTCTACATACTCCTTGTGAAATTTATTGCTTTACCCTCATCTATAAGATGTTGCTGGGTTATTCACCTCCATACTTAACTCATCTACTGCAACTAGCACTGGTTTTGAAGTACAACACCCGATCCTCTCGGTCTTTTTGGTTAAACTCTAAAACCACATCTGGCTTTGACTCTGCTGCTCCATCTGACTGGAATCTGCTTCAAAAACTTTGGTTCTGACCTCCCTTGTCTCAGTTTCTAGTTTTAAAAATCGTTTAAAAGCTGTGTTTAAGGATACTTGCAAATGTTTTCATGCTTAGTAATGTTGTCGCTTAACTTTGACAATGAACTGTTGTTTATGTAATTTGTGATTTCTTTGTTTGCTATTGACTTGCGATCAACAGAGGATGCAATCTCCTCTGTGGTCCACACTGCGCTCAACCACCTGGAGCAGAAAAACTCTTACGTCCGTATGCTCTTTGTGGACTTCACATCCACCTTCAACACCATGATCCCCCAAACCCTGATGGACAAACTATCCACACTAGGACTAAGCCCCTCCATCTGCAACTGGGTA
>NC_056514.1:15403955-15422430 GCF_014905685.2 Nematolebias whitei | reverse complement strand
CCCCAAACCCATACACCTGCCTCCACATCAACCCCAAGGCCCCACAAGGTCAGACCCCAGACTACCCACCCTCACTATGTAACGGAGCCGATCAAAGGAGCCCACAGAGATTGATCCAACGTGTCGGCAGATGCTGTTTCAAGACTAATATGATCTAACAGAAGATTTTTATACTGATTAATGCTAAGATTATTTTTATTTTTCCAATTCAGGAGTATGGTTTTCTTTGCGATGCATAAGGCAGTGAAAATCATGCGACATGTATTTTTTTCCAGGGTAACATCTTCCAAGATAGCCAATAAGCAAACAGACGGAGAGAGTGGAATATTACATTTCAGACATTTAGACAAGTCTTCACAAACCTGGACCCAGAACCTCTGAACGGGTGGGCAGAACCAGAGTGCATGGATATAATCATCAGGAATATTGCCTGTGCACTGTGAGCAGTTGTTAGATGATGTAAATCCCATCCTAAACATTCGCTGACCTGTATAATGTACTCTATAAAGAACTTTATACGGTATTAATTGTAAGTTGGAGATTCTAGTCATTTTAAATGTTCTTAAACATATTTGAGACCAGGTGTTTTGGTCAAAATTGATTGATAAATCTGACTCCCATTTTGCAACAGGTAGCATTATGGAGTCATTGATTCTAGACAATTTCTTGTATATTTTAGATAATAATTTGGGGGATTTAAGATTAAGGAACTCTAACACACATATTGGTGTTTCTAACAAAGTTTTATTAAGCTTAAATTTCTTTTTTATGATAGACTTAATTTGTTGATATTCTAAGAAGTATTTATTTTCAATGTCAAATTGTATTATTAAATTATTAAATGGAATAAAGTCTACACCTTCATATATGTGTTCCAGACGTTCAATTCCCTTGACTCTCCAACCTGGTAAATTTAACATATTATTTTCTTGAAGGATGTCAGGATTGTTCCAGATGGGTGTATGTCTACAGGGGAGTAGTGAAGATTTTGTCATTTTCAAATACTCCCACCATGCTGTCAGAGAAGAGCTAATACTGATGCTTTTAAAGCAAACATGTCTTTTTATATTTGTGCTAATAAACGGTAGATCTGAAATCTTAATATTATTGCATAAAGTTTGTTCTATGTCTATCCAAGTTTCATCTAATATATTTGGATTTAACCACTTTGAGATATATTGTAACCTATTGGCTAAATAGTAGTGATAGAAGTTGGGAAGTTCTAATCCTCCGGTATCTTTAGATTTCTGTAATGCTTTTAAGCTAATACGTGGAGTTTTGTTTTTCCAAAGGAATTTAGATATCAAAGAGTCCAGTGACTTAAACCATTCAGTTGAAGGTTTATTTGGAATCATTGAGAATAAATAGTTTATTCTCGGCAGGACCATCATTTTTACTGAGGCAACTCTTCCCATAAGTGATATGGGCAGAGATTTCCATCTAGTAAGATCATCTTCAATGTTCTTTAAAATTGGGATATGATTCAATTTTATTAAGTCTTCCAATCTAGGAGAAATATTAATGCCCAATTATGTGATGTTACCTGATTGTAGTCGTTCATTGAGAGAAGTATTAAACACGCATTATATTGGAAGAGCTGTAGATTTTGACCAATTCATAGAATAATCAGAAACTTTTGAGAACGAGTTTATTAATTCGATAACATTAGATTTTGAATTTTCTGTGTTCTGAAGAAAAAGTAAAACATCGTCAGCATAAAGACTAATTTTACGTTCTATATTTCTACACAGTATACCTTTAATATCAGCAGTTTGTCTTATTGCTGCTGCTAAAGGTTCAATAAAAATAGCAAATAGTGCAGGTGAAAGTGGACATCCCTGCCTGGTCCCCCTCTGTAAACAGAAGCTTGAAGATATTTGATTATTTGTCCTGACACATGCTCTTGGTGAGTTATATAATATTTTTAACCAATTAATGAAATGGTCCCCAAAACCAAATTTACTCAATGTAGCAAATAAAAATTTCCAGTTTACCCTATCAAATGCTTTTTCTGCGTCCAAAGACAAAATAGCTGTTTCAATATTTTTACTATATGAATACTCTATTAAATTATATAATCTGCGTGTGTTTGTGGTCGAGTGTCTTCCTTTTATGAATCCAGTTTGGTCAGGATGAATAATGAGAGGAATTATTTTCTCTAATCTTTTAGAGAGGACTTTACTAATTATTTTAACATCCACATTAATAAGAGAGATGGGGCGATAACTGGTAGGTAGTACTGGGTCTTTGCCTGGTTTTAATAGTAGACTGATGTTGGCTGAATTCATATGTGTTGGAAATCTGCCATTTTCTTCTGACTCATGTAGCATTCTGTGAAATATTGGTTCCAGGATGTTCCAGAACTCTTCATAAAATTCTGCTGGATATCCATCTGGGCCTGGAGATTTCTTATTAGGCATGTTTTTAGTGGCTTCACGGAGCTCATCTGATGTTAATGGTGAGTCTAGTTCTGATGATTGACTACTGTCTAGTTTTGGAAGTATTACTCTCCCCAAGAATTGATTAATATCTTCATCTGTTGGATTTATTTGTGGAGTGTATAGAGTTTTATAGAAATCTCTAAAAACACTATTTACTTTTTCCTCATCATAAGTTATGTTACCATTTGTGTCTTTAATACCATATATAGACGTTTTTTTCTTTATTTAATTTGAGTTGATTAGCTAAAAAGCTACCTGATTTATTACTGTGTTCAAAATGTTCCAAGCGAAGTCTTTGTACCAAGAATTTGTTTTTATTGTCAATACATTCATTTAGTTCTAATTTTATCTTGCGTAGTTTTTTCTGTGTTTCCTCTCCTTGTAAACTTTCTAATAATTTGATAGATTTTTCTAATTCCTCAATACGTTTATTTTCTTTTTTCTTTTTGTCTGTTGCGTAGGATATTATTTTCCCTCTCATAACTGTTTTCCCAGCCTCCCAGAGTGTACACGCTGATGTACCTGGCAAGTCATTAAACTCTAAATACGATGTCCATTCATTTTTAAAGTATTGTATAAATTCTTCGTCCATAAGCAGTGAGGTATTTAATCTCCAGTTTATACTTTTTGAGATTTCATTCTTATTATCTAAATTTAAAGTAACTGGTGCATGATCGCTGACAGCAATAGGGTGTATCTTGGTGTCTGAAATGTTGGTCAGCAATGAGTTGCTGATTATAAAATAATCCAGACGAGAGTAAGAGTGATGCACATGTGAAAAGAAAGAATACTCTTTACTATTAGGGTGAAGAGACCGCCATGCATCGCAGAGTCCATAATCACTCATGTACTGTTTAACTACATTTATGGATTGCCAACTGCGTTGAGCTCCTACTGTATTCAGCCTGTCTATTTTGTTATCTAGACCAAAGTTAAGATCACCTCCCAGTACCAGCGAGCAATCCATGTGATTTGATAGAGTAGAGAAGAGATCATGAAAAAAAACGGCATCGTCCACATTTGGCCCATATAAACTAACAATACAATATTTTTGACTGAGTATGGATAATTTTAATATTATATATCTACCTTGCGGGTCCATAACTGTGTCTAATATTGTGAAGTTCACATTTTTATGTATTAATATTGCTACTCCTCTCTGTCTTGAGTTATAGCAGGCTGAAAATACATGAGGAAACTCAGGAGATTTTAGCTCATCCACAGTTGACGGTAATTTATGAATCTCTTGGAGTAATACAACATCTGCCTTTAATCTTTTAATCTGGCTAAAGATTCTATTTTTTTTTATGTTGGCTACCGGCTCCATTAATATTCCATGTGACAAACCTTAAGATACCCATATTTGTGCTTGTGAAAATATAATTAAACCACACCCATTATCACAAATATCAAAAATAGTAAAACACCCAGACAATAACATAATCCTTAATGATTGATTATTTATGATTTATAGATAAACTAAGTGCTGTTTTTGAAGGTAAATCATGGATGTATTCCTTTATGAGGTATTTGTATGTATGTATATGGATATATATAAGCCTTTGTGCCTGTGTGCTAATAATTGTTGAGTCAGAAAAATAGAGACAAAAAAAAGAAAGTGAAATGATAATAAACACGTAAAGATAAAAGAAGAGAAAATAAAAAAAGAACCCCCTTACCACATTAAGTGTCATGCCACCGTGTACCACCACCATCTGTGTAACCCACCAACCGAGCTGTGCTGAAAAATTACATAAATATCTGGTAAGTAATATGAATATATATGCTTGCTAATACATTTTAAGTAAAATTAGCAACTGAAGATCATACTTACCTTATTTATATTATTAATAGAGCCAGGGAGTAACCTCTGGATCTCTAAACAGCTGACCATTGATGTACAGTTTGTCAACAGCCACCGTAGCTCTTCTGCCCTCGTTTATTTTTCTTTCTAATTGGGAACAGGACGCGCCTTCTATTCAGAATGAAGTAAAATATACCCGCAGGGGTCCAGGAGTGTTTCTAACTTCTGTAGCTTGTCTATTTCAGCTGTTGGTATGACAGTCTTGATCTTGTGTGTGACGAGGACGTGTCTCAGTGGCTGTCCATTTCTGCAGACACTTTTGACGATTTAACGTTGTCACTTTTTACCTCTTTTATTTTCATACAACTCGTGAATGCTTCTTGTGATGGGTGTGCAATGCTCATACTGTCATTAGCAATTTGCAATTGCAAAATGGAAAGTGCAGTAGAATTGAATAAATTATTGTCATTATTATTTTTTGCAGTTCTAAGGACGTCACACAGACCAACATCTTCCTCAATGCTAATAGGCCTGCAATTTGTAGCAATCCACTTCGATATATCATTTCTTAGCTTGTCTTGCTTTTGTTTGTGTACTTTTCTCTCTCAGGCTGCACCAGCCTCGGCTGCAGAAACCTTCCTGCAGTTTGTTACGGTGGGTGATTGGCTGACATTGACAGTGTGTTTTGAATCTAAGTGATATTTCAGGCTCGAGCTACTCCTGTAGTGACAGTTCAGCGCTGCATTGCTTACAGACAACTTTACTTCTATCCAGCCTGCAGTCGGGAAAAGTTTTAAAATAACAATGCTCGTGTAAAAGTCTGGTACCCTTCCTCATGTTTCAGTCCTGCTGCTCAGTTTGGTTCATATGAGCGCTGCACGGCAGAAGCACTACAAAACAAAGGCTCTCATTGGTTGAGATGCACAATGATGCTCATCCATAGTCAATAGTGATCAACATCCCACCTCTCGTGACCAAGTGTGTGTGTGTTTTAACACCATTTTAAAAATTGTCGCCATTAATCATTGGCTGTGTTAACACATTAATAACGGCTGTTGTTTGGCACATTGTTTTGTATTATTAGTGCTTAGTGCATTCTTAGTTTAGCGTAATTCTTAGTTCATGACTCAGATCTTACTACTGTTTTTCTTTACAATTTGTATTTTTGTTGGATGTAACTGGGACCCTGTGTACATAGTTTCATTCCACCTCATGTATCACGTGATGTGAATGACAATAAAGAACCTTGAATCCTTGAATAATGAGTTAACCCAGCACTAATATATATATATATATATATATATATATATATATATATATAAATAAACTGTACAACAGGTAATAGAGGTTTTATACACTTCAAATGTCAGTCAGAGTCAGAGAGATTTATTTGTCATACACACCACATGTGATACATGAGGTCGGATGAAACTATGTACATAGGGTCTCAGCTACATCCAACAAAAATACAAATTATAACGAAAAACAGTAGTAAGATCTAAGATATGAACTAAGAATATACTATATTCACAAAACTATGAATACACTAAGCACTAATAGTACAAAACAATGCGCCAAACAACAGCAGCACGAACATGTGTCTGTGTGAGCAGATGAGGACCAATGAACACAGCAACATGAAATAATCAGCAGCATGAGATCAGCATCATGGATAGTCAGCAGCACATATCAACAACCAAGTGACATTAAAGCGATTGTCACAGTTTTTTTTTTTTTCACAGTGATAGTGCAAATGTGCAACACAAGCAGAGTGATATTACACTAGTTGTCCTTTATTGGACTTATTTAGTTTTTATTACAGCTTTTGTTAGGTTCAGTAATGGCTGACAAATAAAGGCTATTTTTAAATCTGTTTGTTCTTGTCTTGATTGATCAGAACATTTTCCCTGATGGTAACAGTTCAAACAGATCATGTCCAGGGTTACTCGTGTCCTTTTAGATGTTGTGGGCTTTTCTTATGCAGCAGGAACTGTGTGGATCTTCTAGTGAGAGAAGAGGGCAGCCCACGATCTTCTGGGCTGTGTTAATAACTGTCTGGAGATCTTTCCTCTGAGCCACTGTGCAGCTGATACCACACACAGTATGTTGAGATGCTCTGTGTGGACTATCTGTAGAAAGACACCAGCAGTCTCTGGGTGATGTTCCTCCTGAGCACTGTCAGGAAGTTCAGTCTCTGCTGGACCTTTTTCAGCCCCTCATACGTGTCCATGCTCCAGATCAGATTCCCCTCAATATGGACTCCCAGGTAACGGTAGTTGACTACTCTCTCCACATCGTCTCTTCTTATACTGTAATCAGGGGTGGATCGCAAATTTCTGAAGCCAAGGATCAGTTCCTCAGTCTCTGAGGTGTATGCCTACCATATTGGAATATTTCACCCCCTGCTGGGTCACTTCTGTTCCTGGAAGGATTCTTCTCAGTTGACATATTTTCAAATACAATACAGCCATTTTTTAAACCAGGTTATTGTGTTCCTTTGCTTTTTTCTTGTCTGTTGAACTGTGAAGATACGCAACAGAGCTGCTACAGAACGTGTGGACTTTGACTGCGCCTCATTACATCAGTAAATAAAGGTGCAGAGCATCAGGCTTTTAATGCCAGAGCCGCCATCATTTTATCATACAGTCTGACCTTAAAGAATTGTGATTATATATGTTATCGCTTTAATTATTTATATTTTATTGTACTGTACAGCATGTTGGTCCTTAACTAAAATGATTTTTAAATAAAGCTGGAATGGCATGGTAATAATTGGAATAAAAATGTTGATAATCTTTTTACTCTCTTCCATCAAATCAGTGGTACAATAGATGTTCTGTATTATTTCCTCGGGTGTACCTGGTTAGGTTTGTTCTTTATCTCAGTATTTAATTCATGCATAGTTCCATATATTCACAGTTTGGTAGTGCTCAGAGGATTTGTTAATGCTCACCTACTACCACAACACATTTGGCCTCAGTGGATGTAATTTTGACTGGGTGAGAGTTGTTTTTGTGTTTGATAAATTTGATTAGCGGGCAGCCATTTTGAATTGGGTTGAATCCAGAAATCAATCAATTGTAGGGTTACATCCATCGATTACTTTCTGAGAGGTTTATTAAAATTTGTCTTGTAGTTCATGTGATATTTTGTTAACAGACACACAAGGTTGACTCCAACAGTTAATGCAACAATTTAACAAAGCTCTCATGCACTCAAAGTATGTGTTGGTGATTAGTTTCAGCTACTACTGCAACAATATTCACCTCAATATCTGTAAAACTGACAGCATTTTATTTTTTATTAGTATTTTTTTTTGTATTTAAGAAAGTTGATTGGCTGTAGCATCCATCTTGAATCAGATTGACACCAACAGGTAAACAGCTGTAGAAGTGCATCTAATAAGTATTTATGAGACGTTACAATAAAAATTATGAAATATTTTGCTAACAGATAAACATGGCTCTTTTTACTCGGTGTAATGATCATACGTTAATGATTGCTATGAACAAGATTTGGCTGCACAAAGTTGAATTTATTGTTGTTTTTCTCTGATTCACAAAAATTCTAAATTATAGATCTGCTCAAATATGTACATGCAGTTAATTATTTTAATGTGCGTTGTGAAAGGTGTGGCGACGACACACAAGATAAGTTGGCAAACACGCCCACAACCTTCTGACCAATCACAACTTGGTGCATACTCCTGTAAGAAAAAGTTTGGTCCAGGTCTTGTGTCGAGAAGGGTTAGGACAAAG
Source organism: Nematolebias whitei (assembly GCF_014905685.2). Classification (NCBI taxonomy): domain Eukaryota; kingdom Metazoa; phylum Chordata; class Actinopteri; order Cyprinodontiformes; family Rivulidae; genus Nematolebias; species Nematolebias whitei. The sequence goes on along the minus strand of NC_056514.1, from coordinate 15,414,427 downwards.
ATTCTCTGAGAACAAAATGACTATTTTCGTCACAACTTTGTTAATGAGAGTCAGTTTTGCAGCTTTAGATGGAGTATGCACGACCCTGTACTCCTCCTCAGTCAGTTTCTACTCCTGCATTCAGCACAGGTGTCTTCCATTTCTCATCAGCCCAGTTCTACAGAATATATAATCCATCAGTGTCACATTTCTGCCAAGTTACGCTCTGTTTTCCTCTGTCATGCTCTGATCTCAAGCCTTGCTCTCAAGCCACGCCCCTCTGCACCTCCACTCAATCAGGCTCATTCTGTCCACCTGTTCCAAGCACTATTTAAGCCTCATGCTCACAGCCACACTCTGCCAGATTATCGAATCCCTTGTGGTTATTGATGTCCAGCATTCATGCCACAGCTCTTTTGGTTTGCCTGATCTTGACCCCAACTCTAAAATTGTCCCTAGGTGTGAGTGAGAGAGTGAATGGTTGTTTGTCTCGCTTGTCTCTATGTGGCCCTGTCATGGACTTGCGACCCATCCAGGGTGTACCCCGCCCCTCGCACAGTGATTGCTGGACATGGGCACCGGCGACCCAAACTGAAAGAAGCGGGTAAAAATAATGGATGGATGGATCTTGACCCCAAGCCTGTCTTTTTGGATTGTTGAATTGCCTGCTCCTTGCCTGTTACTGTTTCACTTCTCTCATCACGGCTCTGACCTACTCATCTGGATAAATTACTACGTCTCTTGGAATCAATATTGGACCTCTGCCTCCTCGGTACCGACTCTCTGCTCGACTCCTGGATATTACTTCTGGATCTCCCCAAACTACCTCTCTGCGACAATCCTGCTTGCTACGGTGAAATAACCCTGTCCAACTCTATCAGGTGGAACTCATCTCATCTGAATAAGAAGGTTAGTGGATGCTCTTCTGTTCTAAAGTCTCGCCACAGAACTCTTAAGTCCACTAACCTCTCATATCTCTTTAGACTGGGCTCTCTCCAGGACTTCCACCTCCATCAGCAGTATTTCCTTAATAGTCTTTAAACCATTCCTGTTGCCCGGTGTCTTGCTCAAATCCAAAAACACAAATCCAAACAATCAGTGTATTTTCACTCACCAGCAGAGCATTAATGGTCCTCATACTACAGTCATGCTTCCTTGTTGGTTTTTTTTTCTCTTTGTGTTGATTTCTGAGTGTTTTTGAAAGTTTACTGCCACTGCAGCTTTTTGTTTTTAATAAATAAGTTTTACTTTTGAGCTGCTTGATTCATATCTGAGTCCTTCTGAATCGCCCACCAACCATGAGTGCAATTATACTGTATGTCCAATTCTTGTCATTCAAGCTGCATGTTGTGTAGTCCATCTTTCATTAAATAAGTTTAAATCAATAGTTAAAAGCTCGGAACTATAAATGCATGTCTGCTTGGTACATTGTTGTTCAGTTTTTAGACTGTAATGTACATCTCACCTAAAATGAACAAGTATCATTCTTGTAATGGCATTAAAACTTGTCACGGTTGTTTTTACAGGGAGTCAACCACAGCCTGTGATGAACAGATTAGAGATGAACATATTAGTGATGAACAGATTGGCAGATAGGCCTACCTAATCAAAGTGATTAGTGATCTAAGTGGTTAGGTAATCACTACTTGAAAAGATTCAGATAGGGCTGAACAAATTACTTAAGAGCTATGTTCAGAATTCCTGGGCATCTTTTTGACAAAACCCCAGCAGGTCAAGAATCAGTTGTCTCCGTCAGGACACATCCTGGTTGTCCTGTTCAGATTATGGCGAGCTACAAAATCTTATCATACATAGGCCAGCTGGTCTCGATTTTTGGCTCCTGTTCAAAACAAAAGAACATCCAATTTTGAGATTTCACAAAAAGGGTAAAAAAATAAATAAATGCAGGGGAACATTTCAACTCGCCACAGCCATGGACCCTAAATGTTAAAATATACACATTTCTAACCTTTGCAAATACGTATTCTCTATTCTAGTTGATTCAGCTGAATTCATGCAGCACTACTATGACAAGTCCTCACTTTCGTGCTGCTTTAAATGTCCCATATGTGTTATCTGATAAATGTGACCATTTTTTACATATTTTTCAAGTTAAACATTCAGTGATTCCATCATCATGTACTTCAGGAGAACTCCACTCCCTTCAGGATAGAAATCTCCCTCATACTGTTAGATAGCTTTACTGATTTAGTGAGTTGCAGTGACCCTTCCTGCTAAGTGCAACCAAAATCTATCAACAAAATTGATATCATCAGAGGATCATGCACTTAAGCCCATCCTTTATGTATACCACACATGCGCCTGCCTTCTGTAGTGATTATCACAAAGAAGGAATCTTTTTACTTTATCCCTTTTCTTCTTATCTTTGCAGATTAGTGTTTATGGCTATGGCACAGCTAAACTCTCAGAAAAGCTTTTATGGCTGTAATGATGGGTTTCTGCACTGCACTCCTTGTATAAAATCTGTCTTTGTATGGAATTGTCTTCACACTGGCCCTTCTGATGGTCTCATCACAACCAACACCGACATTCTCCGTCAACTAAAAAAACTTCATTTGTTCTCTTTATTTTGAGATATTCTCAAAATAAACTTGTCAAGTCATGACCCGTGTTACAACAATATGGTACATTTCTTTGTCACCTAACTGCAAATAAATATCAAATTTCTGTGAGAAAATATTGTTTGATATGAAGTGTTTCAGGGTTTTGATTTTCAAATATACACTACATTCCCAAAAGTATTCGCTCACCTGCCTGGACTCACATATGAGCTTAAGTGACATCCCATTCCTAATCCATAGGGTTCAATATGACGTTGGTCCACCCTTTGCAGCTAGAACAGCTTCAACTCTTCTGGGAAGGCTGTCCACAGGTTTAGGAGTGTGTTTATGGGATTTTTCATCATTCTTCCAGAAAAGCATTTGTGAGGTCACATACTGATGTTGGACGAGAAGGCCTGGCTCTCAGTCTTCGCTCTAATTCATCTCAAAGATGTTCTATCGGGTTGAGGTCAGGACTCTGTGAAGGCCAGTCAAGTTCATCCACACCAGACTCTGCCATCCATGTCTTTATGGACGTTGCTTTGTGCACCGGTGCACAGTCATGTTGGAAGAGGAAGAGGCCAGCTCCAAACTGTTCCCACAAAGTTGGGAGCATGGAATTGTCCAAAAGGTCTTGGTATGCTGAAGCAGTCAGAGTTCCTTTCACTGGAACTAAGGGGCCAAGCCCAGCTCCTGAAGAACAACCTCACACCTTAATCCCCCTCCACCAAACTTTACACTTGGCACAATGCAGTCAGACAAGTACTGTTCTCCTGGCAACTGCCAAACCAGACTCGTCCATCAGATTGCCAGATGGAGAAACCTGATTTGTCACTCCAGAGAATGCGCCTCCACTGCTCTAGAGTCCAGTGGCGGCGTGCTTTACAGCACTGCATCAAACACTTTGCATTGCCCTTGGTGATGTATAGCTTGGATGCAGCTGCTCGACCATGGAAACCCATTCCATGAAGCTCTCTGCGCACTGTTCTTGAGCTAATCTGAAGGCCACATGAAGTTTGGAGGTCTGTAGTGATTGACTATGCAGAAAGTTGGCGACCTCTTCGCATTATGCGCTTCAGCATCCACTGACCCCGCTCCGTCAGTTTACGTGGCCTACCACTTCGTGGCTGAGTTGCTGTCTTTCCCAAAAACTTCCATTTTCTTATAATACAGCTGACAGTTGACTGTGGAATATTTAGGAGCAAGGAAATTTCACGACTGGATTTGTTGCATAGGTGGCATCCTATCAGTTCCACGCTGGAATTCACTGAGCTCCCGGGAGCGACCCGTTTTTTCACAAATGTTTGTAAAAACAGTCTGCATGCCAGGTGCTTCATTTTATACACATGTTGCCATGGAAGTGATTGGAACACCTGATTCCAATAATTTGGATAGGTGAAAAAATACTTCTGGCAATGTAGTATATTTCTTCAAAGTGTGAGCTGAGGCATCTGTCATATTAAATGTTCAACCATAGCACTCTGTTTGGAATTGACATTGGTGGAGGACTTTGCTCTCCTCATAGTTGTTCTAATTCTTATTTGATGCTTTTTTCATGCATCGCTTATTATTCAATTCAATTCAGTTTATTTATATAGCACCAAGTCAAAACAGAAGTCATCTCAGTTCACTGAACAAAAACATTCACATACTTTATAAAAGCCAATTAGTAAAGTTCTTTAAGGAAGCAGCAGATTGTGTTGACTCTTCACTTCATCACAGTCTCCCATTCTGAGTGTAGTGAACTTGACCTGATGACAAAACTTGACCTTAGGATCATATGGTCAGAAACTGTCATTTCATTGATTTGCATCCAGAGATACAGGTTGACCCATCCTGAGACTTTCTTTCTTGAATTAATCAAGTGGAAAAAGACAATTCTCTATGATCATTACTATTTTACAAATGTTTTGATAATCAAATTGTGTTAGTTCAAACAATGTTTACATGTTGAAGTGAACTACTCATTTTTATTTACTTAAAACAGTAATAATGATTTTTAATCCTCATTTCAAAGTGAAATCAAGTTAGAGTACGTTACAGAGTAATGATTCAATTTCTTGATTGTCTGCTTTGAAGTGAACAAGTTTTGTAAGTGTGTCGAAGTTCAAGTTTCGGTCAACTGAAAGTTTACTGAAAAGAAATGTCATGTTTAACTTTTACAGCAAGATACTTGGTGAGTGACTCTACGAAGTCTGGTTTTCTCCATGATATCTTTCTGCCTGTTCTTAAACAATCTGAATCTTTTCCTTGACTTTTAATAACACCTTACATCACAAAACACACCTCTGTTCTGGTCCACCGACCAATCAGAGGCTCTCAAATGCACCGGAAATAGAGCTCTTTAAATGTCGGTACTTCCTCGTTCTTCCCAGTTCCTGTTGGGTCGAAGTTCCAAGCTGGGAAACAGGACATGACCACAGAGCTCTCCCGAGTCTTATGGGATTATAAATCTTCCACCTCTGAGTGGAACTCGGACGGACTCCACTCATGTGAAGTCCACTTGTTGAGGTGAACTGTTGTTGACGAAGTCGCGTCACCACTCCGGATATATCTCTGCCATCCTACGGAGACGCTGAAAGGTAGCGTTAACTGGAGCTCCTCTTCCGCTGATTCATCGTCAGAGAGGTAATGAGTCTAGTCCACTACCGAGCGTACCGAGGAAAGCTGGGTCAGATGGAGGGTGTCGTCCTGTCAACACTTTTCACTCATACACACACCATCTCCCTTCCTCTAAATTTCCATCTTTAAACTCTCCTATCTGCTAGCAAATTAATCCAGATGTTTTTCAGAAATGTCTGTGGTGAAGCAACGGAAAACCATGGCCGTATGGTTTTCCTGGTTGTAAAGCTGATTAATTATGTCGTTATTTTCAATTTTGCCAATTAATGTAAATGTATGATGTGTTAAACTTGATTCTGTTAATAAATGACCCACTGTCGTGGTGAGTCAAAGATAATTAACGTCTCACGTCCACATTTTACTACATTCAATGCACGTCATAATACAGTCCAGAAAAATGAAAGAACCCGTTTTAACAGTATGAATATATCTCAGGATATGTCATACTACATGAGCAAGCACAAAGGAGACAGTGGAAAGGAAAGACTCCCCTTTAACTGGAAGAAACCTCCAGCAGAACCAGGCTCAGGATGAGCGGCCATCTACTTCGGCCAGCTGGGTTTGAGAGAACAGGAAGTAGAAACACATAAACACAAAATGACAAGTACAGGTTTACTTAAGACAAAAAAACGTTAAGATATAAATAATTACAAAGACAAACAGGTAAAACAGAGCAAGTAAAGACAGCAGCAGAGTCAAGGAATGTGGTCAGTTTGACCTCCAGCAATCCTAGCCTATAGCAGCATAACTAAGGGATAGCTCAGGAAACCCAAGTCAACTCTAATTATAGGTTTTATCAAAAACAAAAGACTTAAGGCTAATCCTAAAACCGGACAATGTGTCAGCCTCACAGACAGAAACTGGAAGTTGGTTCCAAAACAGAGGAGCCTGATAAATGACAACCCTGCCTCCCATTTTACTTTTGAAAACTCTATGAACCACAAGTAAACCTGCATTCTCAGAGTGAATTGCTCTGTTAGGAAAATATGGAACAGTAAGATCTGTAATATAAGATGGTGCTAGGTTGTTGAGAGCTTTCTATGCTAGATTTTGAATTCTATTCTGAATTTGACAGGGAGTCAATGGAGAGAAGCTAATACTGGAGAGATATGATCTCTCCTATCAACTCTCATTTAAACTCTTGCAGCAACATTTTGGATCAACTGAAGACTTTTTAACAAGTTTTTGGACACCCAGATAACAATTGCAATAATCCAACCAAGACATGATAAATGTATGAACCAGTTTTTCTGCATAATATTTATACAAGATGTTTCTGATCTTAGTGATATTACAAAGGTGGAGGAAAGGGGTTCTGGTAACTTTTTTAATGTGGGGGTTAAAAGACATGTCCTGATCAAAAATAACACCAAGGTTTTTAACATTAGAACTGGAGGCCATATTAATGCCATCCAGAGGAAGTGAATGCTACAAGTTAAATTCCTAAGATGATTAGGTCCAAAAACCACAACCTCAGTCTTGTCTGTGTTTTAAAACAGAATATTATAGGTCATCTAGGTTTTTTTTTTAATGTCTTTAAGACATGCTTGTAGTCTAAGTAACTGATTGGATTCATTGGGTTTCATGGCTAAAAATAACTGTGTATCATCAGCATAACAATGAAAATTTATCCCATGCTGTTTAAATTTAACTAATGGAAGCATATAAAAAGTAAAAAGTATTGGTCCAAGCACAGAAACATGAGGAACTCCATGACTAACTTTGGTGTAAGAAGAAGAGTCATCATTTAAATATACAAATATTAAATAAATAGGATTTAAACCATTTTAGAGCCGTTCCTGTAATCCCAATATTAGATTTAAGCCTCTGCAGTAAAATAATGTGATCACCTGTATCACATGCAGCACTGAGGTCGAACAGATGAAGTAAATACACCATTTCATTGTTTGAGGCCATGAGAATATCTTTAGTGACTTTCAACACTGCTGTTTCTGTGCTATGATGAGCTCTAAACCCTGAATGTAACTCTTAAATCATTTCTGTCCAGATGTTCACAAAATTTATTTGCAACTATTTTCTCAGGAATTTTTTAGATGAATGTTAGATTTGATATACTGTAAGTCTATAATTGGCCAGAATTCCTAAATCAGGATCAGGCATTAAGGCATTTAAGGCATTATGACATTCCATTAAGTCCTGCTCATTACATGAAATCTCGCAGTTCTGCTTTGTTTCCTTTCTGTCAGACAAGATAAATATATTTGTTCATCTGCATCATCATAATATTGTAAGGGTAGAACATAGATCAGTCTAAGCATGGTTTTACCCATCCCTTTGCTTACTGACCTCCAATTAATCATGCTGTAAATTAAATGACTGTACCTTAGTGGAAAAAGTATGGCAATTGTAGAAATTGTGTTATTTGTGTTACGCCCTAGGTCATAGATCAATGATTGACTTTGTAGTTACGTCATCTGATTTGCAGCCGTTTGTTTTGGACACTCGGGTGAAGAGATGAGCTGAGCTGTCAACTGATCACCACCTGGTAGTGAGTTGGGTCAGATGGCAGGGGAAGATGAAAGGTGGACCCAAACATATAGTGAGTTTGCTGGGAACACTTGGCAGAAGAATCCATCAGAAAGATCTTTAACTCGCACCTTCAGGAGAGCTTTAATTACATGCCATCTGAGGTGGGGGACATTGAGTCCGAGTGGGCCATGTTCCGCACCTCAATTGTTGAAGTAGCTGCATTGAGCTGTGGCCGCAAGATTGTTGGTGCTTCTTGCAGTGGCCATCTTCGCACTCGGTGGTGGACACCCCGGGTTAGGGAGGCTGTCAAGCTGAAGAAGGACAAGATGGCCACGCTCCGAGCAGTTGCAGTTTGAAAAGCCTCCCGGTACTATCCCAGTTTTTAGAAGTTTTGATATTGACTCTGTGTCTGACTCTGTGCCTGACTCCGCACAATTTATGCATGTGAACTATAGCCGAACTGAACTGATGAGAATAGGAGCGGGTTTGCCACGAAATATAGCAGAAATCAGCAACAAACTCAAAACTATGCTCCGCAGAATGCATATCTTTGTCATATTCGGCCGTCAGGAGTGTTTGAACCCACGTGCAGGAGGATGACGAGGACGCTCGAGGAATAATAAAAATATATTTATTAAACAAAACAAATGCTGATAGGGCAGCTACTCACAAAACTGGAAACAGGCAGATCAGGGCTGACAGGACAAAAGGCTGAACACAACACCATGGAAGGATAATCTCGAGGACAAAAGGCTGAACACAACACCATGGAAGGATAATCTCGAGACAAAGACAAGACACCAGTGAACTGAATATATACACACACACTGATTAGGACAACAACAGACACCTGCAGTGATTAACATTAGACACAGGTGAGACAGGGGCTGAACACAAGGGGAAACACTGAGTGCTGGAAACAGACAGAGAGAACCAAAACCCCACAGTATCCCCCACTCAAGGGATGGCTCCAGACATCCCAAGGACAAGCTACATCCAACTTGGGTGGGAGGCGAGACAAACCAAGACAGAGAAACACATAGGACCAGAAGAACAAAAAACCAACAGGTAAACCTGGGTAGCCAAGCACAAAACCAGGAACCCCAACCACAGTCAAGGTGGACGGTCAGGAGACCATCCAGGGCAGGACCAATATTCAGGGGTACGGCCAGGAAACCATCCACCCCAGGCCAGAGCTCCGGTGGACAGCCAGGGGACCGTCCTTCATGGGGTAGTACAGGCGTCCATCTAAGCCCTCCTGGACTCAAGCAGGTGAGGACCTCATCAGACAGACTAGGGGGAGGACCAGGGGTCAAAGCAGGGACAAAGACCTCCGCAGACGGGCCGGGGACGAAGACCTACACAGACGGGCCAGGAGTGAGGGTCTTAGATGGGCCGAGATCTTCTACGGTCGGGCCAGGGACGAAGACCTCAGCAGACGGGACAGGAGCGAGGGTCTCAGACAGGCCAGGATCTTCTGCGGTAGGGCCAGGGACAAAGACCTCAGCAGACGGGACAGGAGCGAGGGTCTCAGACAGGCCGGGATCTTCTGCGGTAGGGCCAGGGACAAAGACCTCCGCAGACGACTCAGGTGCGAGGGTCGCAGACGACTCAGGTGTGAGGGTCTCAGACGACTCGGGAGCGAGGGTCTCAGATGACTCAGGAGCGAGGGTCTCAGACTACTCGGGAGCGAGGGTCTCAGAGGACTCGGGAGCAAGGACCGAAGATGAACCAGGAGCCAGGACCTCAGTCGAAGAAGAGTTGGGAGCGAGGACCTCAGACGACTTGGGAGCAAGGACCTCAGACGAGCCGGGAGTGAGAACCTCAGCCGAAGACAAGCCGGGAGCGTGGACCTCAGCCGAAGATAAGCCGGGAACCAGATCTGCAGCAGGCGCAGGAGTCAGGACTGTAGCAAGAGAGTCGGGTACCAGGACTACAGCTGGAAAACCAGAAACGGGGACCAGAGATGGGGCTGCAGCTGGAGAACCAGGGACCAGAGACAGGGCTGCAGCAGGTGATGGATCCGGAGCTGCAGCTGGAGAACCAGGAACCAGAGATGGAGCTGCAGCAGCAGGTGATGGATTCAGAGCTGCTGCTAGGGAGTCAGGAACAGAAACTAGAGCTGCAGCAGCAGGTGAACCAGGAACCAGAGCTGTAGCAGGTGGTAGAAGAGTCTGGGCTGTAGCAGGTGGTAGAAGAGCCATGAACCCTTCAGGAGGACTGGAATGAGGAGCATTCACCTGGGTCTCCTCACAGTGGGACAGAAGCGGAGCCAGATACGTTGCCACTATGGAAGCCTGCCACCGTTCTAGCTCCTCCAGCGAGGGAGGGCTGTACTGCTCCTCTGAGGGACAAAGGTACTTCCCCCCCACAGCAAAATTTTCCACCGTTCCTCTGGCGACTGGGGGCTGGGCTTTTCCTCCACTCGCGAAGCTCTCCCCTTCTTGTGCTGGGTTCGGGGAGGACCAACTGTTTGCCCCCCTCTCTCCGATGATTGCTTGGGACCGCCAGGTGGAAAGTGTAATGAACTATATCTGTCAGATATTATTCATAAATTAAACGGATTCTTTCATTTTTCTGGACTGCGTAATATCGTGCATTGAATGATTAAATGTGACGTGAGACGTTAATTTTCTTTGACCCATCAAAATGAACGTGGTCATTTATTAACAGAATCAAAATTTAACATCAAACATTTACATTAATTTGGCAAAAATGATTACAATAACACATAGCTTAATTAGCAAGCTTTACAATTAGTCAACCATACGGTCATGGTTTCACTTGCAGCTTTTAAACCAACAGACATTTCTGAAAATA
>NC_056514.1:15369483-15393955 GCF_014905685.2 Nematolebias whitei | reverse complement strand
CCATAATCCCCACGAGACTCGGAACTTTGTTCTGCGTTCTGCGTTCCAAACTGCATTCTACGTTCCGAACTGAACTTTGTTCAGCTTAGTTCCCGTTATTCTGGTTGTTCTCGTTGTTCCTGCCTGGAACTAGGAAGTGTTAACCCTTTTTAAAGAGGTCACTTCCGGTTCCTCTGAGAACTTTCTGATTGGTTGAAAGAACCAATCAGGGGTGTGGTTTTGGTGATGTAAGAGGTCACTAGAAGTCAGAAAAACAATTTAATGTTTAGGAACAGATAAAGAGATGTTTTAAGAACAGACAGGAATATGTTTTGAAGAAACAGAGACCTTTGGAGCCAGTTCTCCTTCCATCTATTTGAAAAAGTTAAACATGACATTTCTTTCCAATAAACATGTTTTTGACCGAAACTTGACTTTTGACCCACTTACTCCTTCTCATTTCAGACAGAGAATCAAAATGCATAATTACTCTTGTAACAAACATTAACTTGATTTCTACTTTGAATGAGGATTATTAAAATCATTTATACTGTTTCACAGTTGATTTAAAATGAGTAGTTCACTTCAACATTTAAAATGGTTTGAACTAAACACACTTTTGATTATCAAGACATTTGTAAAATAGTAATGATAATAAAAAAGAGAGTGTTCTTTCAATTGATCAGTGCAAGACACGCTTAGAAAGTCTCTGGATGAACTTAATTTTGTGTTTCTGGACTCAAATCAATGAAGTAACAGTTCTTGTCCCAGGAAGGCCCTCAGGGCCAGATTTGACCTGAGGCTTAGTTCACTACAAAAGCGAGGAGGAGGTGGGCAGCAGTGGGAAGCGGGGTGCAGCGGCATGGTGAGGCGGAGAGGGACGGAGAGGCTGTGAGGCTGAGGACCCAGGATTAATGGCCAGGGCTGTGAGGCTGAGGACCCAGGATTAATGGCCAGGTGGGTCCCCCAAAATGGATTCCTCCTCTCCTCCCTTTCTCTGTCTTTCTGGGCAGTCTTCTCTGTCTCACGGGCCAAAAACTCGAACAAAGTAATCATCCTCCCGCTGGGTTCAGTATGGTCTCGGGATTCTGTCATGTTCGGCCGTCAGGAGTGTTTGAACCCACGTGCAAGAGGATGACGAGGACGCTTGAGGAATAATAAAAATATATTTATTAAACAAAACAAAATCAAAATGCTGACAGGGCAGCTACTCACAAAACTGGAAACAGGCAGATCAGGGCTGACAGGACAAAAGGCTGAACACAACACCATGGAAGGATAATCCCGAGACAAATACAAGACACCGGTGAACTAAATATATACACACACACTGATTAGGACAATGACACACACCTGCATTGATTAACATTAGACACAGGTGAGGCAGGGGCTGAACACAAGGGAAAACACTGAATGCTGGAAACAGACTGAGAGAACCAAAACCCCACAATCTTAAAGTCATCTACCTGGAAGCTGTGGCAGAGGCGTTCCAACGAGCAGAAGAGGAAGCGCTGCTCCCGGCTTAAAAAGAGAGGACATAGGGCGTGGGTTCTTGTGAGGCTACGAGCTAAAGCTAAAGCCGGAAAACTCCCGATGCTGTCTCTCTTTCTGTCGAACGTCTTCTCGTTGGACAACAAGATGGATTTGCTTTGTCTGAGAGCGGGCGCCTCAGAAGAGAGTATGAAGTGTGTGGTGCTTTGCCTCATAGAAACATGGATTACAAGTGAAAGGCCGGATATAGTCTTTCAGCTGGTAGACAGACTTTTTTTTCGAGCGGACCGCTGCAGTGAGCTAATGGGGAAATCACGGGGAAGTGGAGTGTGCATTTACGTGAGTAAAAGTTGGTGCACAAACTGTACTGTTGTAAAAAAAATATGCTTGAAGGCTTTGGAGAAAATAACAGTGAAATGTCAGCCACATTATCTACCCCTCAAGTTCACCGTGACTTTCATTACCTTTGTTTACATTCCTCCAGATGCTAATGCTAATGACGGCCTGTAGGAGCTCTATGAACTCCTCAGCTTGCTGCCGAACAAACACCCTGAGGCTCTTTATGTGGTAGCTGGAGACTTTAATCACGTGAATCTAAAGGACTGCCTCCCAAGTTTTTACCAGCATGTGGGCATACCAAAACATGGAAACGACATGCTGGACCGTGTTTATACAAACGTAAAAGATGAATACAAAGCCGAATCCCGCCCCCAACTAGGATTCTCTGATCACATCTCAATCTTAATACCTTCCCCTGCTTAGATGCTCCGGATCGGTACAAAAGAAAGTTAGATGTTGGATCCAAGACAGTGGCCTCATACTGAGAGACTGTTTTGATCGAACAGACTGGCAGGTTTTCAGAGAAACTGTTGAAAATGGAGGATCGCTTGATCTGAACCAATACGCATTCTCAGTTCTGGGTTACATTAGTACATGTACTGACAACGTTTCCACCATAAGATATGTTAAAAGTTACTCAAACAGAAAACCTTGGCTGATACAGAGGTGCACACCCTGCTGGCAGCCAGGAACACTGCCTTCAGGTCTGGAAACTCACAGGAGCTGAGAAGGACAAAGAAATAGCTGGTTGCTAGTATTAAGAGGCCAAGGCTACATATGCACAGAGGATCAAGGATCAATTCAGCTCACAAGACCCTCAGAGCATGTGGAGGGGCATTAAATGCTTAAGATATTATAAAGGAAGGAGCGAACAATGCCCCAAAGACCCATCTCTGCCTGATGCCTTTAACATGTTCTATGCATGCTTTGAAGACCTGAACAGACCACCTAGCCCCAGACTCACCTCACCACCGGATGAAGAACATCTCAGCGTGACCTCAGCAGAATTAAGGCGTACTTTCAGGAGGATTAATCAGCACAAGGCAACCGACACAGACAACATCCCCGGAAAAGTGTTGAAAGAATGTGCCAATCAGCTCTGTAAGGTGATGGCAGCCATCTTTAACACCTTACTTACCCTGGCAACAGTTTCCATCTGCCTTAAGACTGCCACTATCATCCCAGTCCCAAAAAACTATATGACTGGTCTGAATGACTATCGGCCAGTGGCCCTCACCCTGATAGTCGCTAAATACTTCAAAAAACTGGTCATGACCCATTTCAAAACAACCATCAACATCAACGAGGACCCTTATCAGTATGCATACCATGAGAACTGATCAAAAGGGGCTGCCATCTCCTCTGTGGTCCAAACTGCGCTCAACCACCTGGAGAAGAAAGACTCTTCATCAACATCTGTATGCTCTTTGTGGACTTCACATCTGCCTTCAATACCATGATCCCCCAAACCCTGATGGACAAACTATTCACACTAGGACTAAGCCCCTCCATTTGCAACTGGGTACTAGACTTCTTAACAAACAGACCACAGCCAGTGAGGATCCACAACTTCTCCTCCACCTTAACCCTCAGCACTGGCTCTCCTCAGGGAAGTATGTTGAGCCCTCTCCTGTTTACTCTGCTCACATATTATTGGGCAGCTACCCATCCAGGCTGTCATACTGTAAACGTTGTAGATAATACAACATTTTTCAGTCAGGTCATCTAGACAATACAACATTTTTCAGTCAGGTCATCTAGACAGTTTCTTTTTTTTTTGTTTGTTCTGAAACTCTAAAAAAGTTAAATCTGGTCCTCTGGACATTCAAAAAAACAAAACAAAGCAAACAACAAAAAAATGTAGAAACGTGTCATCTCTCATCCGAGAGACTTCCTCAGTCTGAGCTGCTGTATTCATCTCAGTCTCTTAAATAGCACCTTCTCAGAGTGGATCAACCATTTTTGCTGCTGACAACCAAAACCAGCTGATCACATGCTCAAGAAGGACCATCAGCCTAACAATGGATCATTAGCCCACTGATGGCTGTTTACTATTCACAGAGGGCTGAGTGATACTAGCAATCACAGCATTGTAAGAGGGGGACAATTGAACACGTAGGCCTCCACCCCTGTTTAACGATGGAAGGTTTCTTTTCACAAAGATGGCCTCCTTTACTCCTCTCTCAAACCATCGTTCCTCTCTATCCAGGATGTGCACATCTTCATCCCTGAAAGAGTGACCGCTGGTCCCATCACCCTTTGGAGCACAAGTTAGGAGTCATCAGGACTCTGTACCACAGAGCAGACAGCGTCTCCACTAGCTCAGGAGCCAGGCAGAAGGAGAAATCCCACACAATACAGGCTCTAGAGCAATGTGGATATCCTAACTGGGCCTTCCTAAAAGCAGAGAAGAAACCCAAACAGGACTCCAGTCAGCCAATAGGTGAAAAGGAGGAACCCAGACCCAGACCAGTGGTTATTCCATATGTTGAGGGAGTATCAGAGAAACTGAGACGTTTATTTTCTAAACATAATGTCCCAGTGGCTTTTAAACCCCAAAATACATTACAGCAAAGACTGGTTCATCCCAAAGATCCAGTTCCCCGGCACAAACAGAGTAATGTTGTGTATGCTGTTCAGTGTCAGGAGGGCTGTGATCAGGCTTACATCGGGGAAACAAAACAGCCACTGGCCAAAAGGATGGCCCAGCACAGAAGATCAACATCATCAGGCCAGGACTCTGCGATCTGCACTCATCTCCAGGCCAGCGGTCACTCTTTCAGGGATGAAGATGTGCACATCCTAGATAGAGAGGAACAATGGTTTGAGAGAGGAGTAAAGGAGGCCATCTTTGTGAAAAGAAACAGTCCATTGTTAAACAGGGGTGGAGGCCTACGTGTTCAATTGTCCCCCTCTTACAATGCTGTGATTGCTAGTATCACTCAGCCATCTGTGAATAGTAAACAGCCATCAGTGTGCTAATGATCCATTGTTAGGCTGATGGTCCTTCTTGAGCATGTGATCAGCTGGTTTTGGTTGTCAGCAGCAAAACTGGTTGATCCACTCTGAGAAGCTGCTATTTAAGAGACTGAGCTGAATACAGCAGCTCAGACTGAGGAAGTCTCTCGGATGAGAGACGAAACGTTTCTACATTTTTTTTGTTGTTTTGCTTTGTTTTTTGTTTTTTTTGAATGTCCAGAGGACCAGATTTAACTTTTTTAGATTTTTCTACCTGGGTTATTGAGCATGCATCAGGATATTTGTTCTGAAACGTTTTGCCTTCTGTCCGGAAGGCTTTGTCAGTCAAGGAAACACACAACAAAACTGATTCTTCCCCCAACAGCTTACTTCAAAGTGGAACAAACCAGTTCTGCTTGTGATAAGATGGTCTCTTTGGTATGCCCCCTCCTCCATTGCCCGCCCTCTTCCTTGTCGACAGTCTTGTCAAATTGGTTGGATTGTATACATGGATTAATGAGCATGGACTTTGTTGTTTTCAACCAGTTTGACAAGACAAGGAAGAGGGGCGGCAATGGAGGAGGGGGCATACCAAAAATACCATCTTTTCACAAGCAGAACTGGTTTGTTCCACTTTGGAGTAAGCTGTTGGGGGAATAATCAATTTTGCTGTGTGTTTCCTTGACTAATGAAGCCTTTCGAACTGAAGGCAAAATGTTTCAGCACCAAAAAAAAAAAAAAAAACTGTCCACATGACCTGACTGAAAAATGTTGGAATGTATAACTGTATTATTGAGCATGGACTTTGTTGTTTGTAGATGATCACAAACAATGACGAGTCCAGCTACAGGCAGGAGGTGGAACACCTGGAAAGCTGGTGCAAAGAGAATAACCTTCACATCAATGTGAGGAAGACAAAGAAGATGATTGTGGACTTCAGAAGGAACAAACACACCTATAACACCCTGAACATAAGAGGATCTGCAGTGGAAGTGGTCTCCATCTTCGAGTACTTGGGTGTACACATGAATGACAACCTCAGCTGGGGCAACAACACTTCCAGCCTGATCAAGAAAGCTCATCAGAGACTACTTCCTCATGGGGCTGAGGTGAGCTGGACTGGGAAGCTCAGTCCTCACCTCCTTCTACAGGTTTGAAGTGGAGATCATCCTGTACTCCAGCATCAACGTGTGGCATGGAGGCTGCACAGCTGTAGAAAGAAAAGCTTTGCAGAGGGTGGTGAAGGCTGCACAGAAGACTGTTGGAGTCAGCCTCCCCACCATCACAGACATTTACACCTCTACATGCAGAAAGAGGGCCACCTGCATCATGTAGGACCCCACTCACTCAGCACACACACTTTTTGCCCCGCTCCCCTCAGGAAGGAGGTTGAGGAGAGGAGCATTAGGAGTAGAACCACTAGACTGAGGAACAGCTTCTACCCTGAGGCTGTTAGACTCATGAGTCTCTAACCAGAATAATCTGTATGAAAAATCACATCATGTTGCTGCTTATCTGTTTCTTATCTGTTTGGTGCGAACGACAATAAAGAATCTATGACTCTGAGTCCTATTGGGCCTTGTTAGCTGGTGGAACTCCAGAGGCAGCTGAGGAGTACCGGAGAGCCAAAAGGTCCGCAGCCTTAACTGGTGCTGAGGCTAAAGCTCGGATGTGGAAGGTGTTCTGTGAGGACTTGGATAAAGACTCTCGGTCAGCTCCAAGGAGATTTTTGCAAACCATCAGGTGGCTGAGGAGGGGAATTCAACACTTTACAAACACTTTTCAGTGAAGGTGGGGTGTTGTTGACCTCAACCATTGATTTCATTGGTAGGTGGAAGGAATACTTCTCGAACCTTCTCAATTCCACCGGCACATCTTCAATGGAGGAAGCTGAGTCAATGGACTTCAGGGTTGGTCTGTCCATAACCGTGGCTGAAGTTGCTGAGGAAGTCGAAAAGATCAGAGGTGGCAGGGCTCCAGGAGTGGATGAGATTCAACCTGACTTCCTTAAGGCTCTGGATGTTGTGGGTCTGTCTTGGTTGACATACCTTTGCGACTTTACGCGGACATTGGGGGCAGTGCCACTGGATTGGCAGATTGGGGTGGTGGTTCCCCTGTTCAAAAAGGGGGACCGGAGTGTGTGCTCCAAATATAGGGGCATAATGCTCCTTAGCCTACCTGGTAAGGTCTATTCAGGGTTATTGGAGAAGCGAGTCAGATCGTTGGTCAAACATTGGATTTAGGAGAAAAAATGCAGGTTCCATCCTGGCCGTGGAACACTGGATCAGTTTTTTACCCTCACTAGGGTCCTCGAGGGGGTCATGGGACTTTGCCCATCCAATCTATGTGTTTTGTGGACTTAGAGAAAGCTTTCGACCATGTTCCTCGAGGTACACTGTGGAGGGTGCATTGTGAGTATGGAATTGCTGGCCAGTTGCTATGGGCTGTTCGGTCCCTATACAAGCGGTGCAAGAGTTTGGTTTGCATTGCTGGTAGTAAGTCGGACCCCTTCAGGGTAGGAGTTGGTCTCCACTAGGACTGCCCATTGTCATTGATTCTGTTCATAACTTTTATGGCCAGAGTTTGTTGGTGCAGCCAAGTGGCCGAGGCTTTCCGGTTCAGTGGCTCCAGGATTCCATCTCTGCTCTTTGCAGATGATGAGATCCTGTTGGCATCATCATGCTGTGGTCTCCAGCACTCACTGGAGCAGTTCATAGCTGTGTGAAATGGCTGGGATGAGACTCAGCTCCTCCAAAGTTGAGGCCATGGTCCTCAGTTGGAAATAGGGGGATTGCTCTCTTCATGTTGATGGGGTAGGTCTAAGTGGAGGAGTTAAAATATATTGGGGTTTTGTTCATGAGTGAGGGAAGAATGTAACATAAGACTGACGGAATGGTGTAGCATATGCAGTATTGCAGACTCTGTGCCGGTCCATCGTGGTGAAGAGGGAACTGAGCTGTAAGGCAAAGCTCTTTGCAGTCTGTTTTTACCATCACCTATGGCCACGAACTCTGGGTAGTGACCCAAAAAAAATGAGATTGCAGATACAAGCAGTTGAAATGAGTTTCCTCTGTGGGGTAATTGGACTCTCCCTTAGAAATAGGGTGAGAAGTTCAGTTATCCGGGAGAGACATGGATTAGAACCGCTGTTCCTCCACATTGAGAGGAGCCATTTGAGTCCAGTCATCTAGTAAGGATGCTTCCTGGGCACCTCCCTATGGAGGTGCTTCGGACATGTCCGACAGGGAGGAGACCCCAGGGAAGACCCAGGACAAGCTTGAGAGACTATGTCTCTCAGTTTGCCTGGGAACATTTTGGGATCCTCCCAGGAGAGCTGGAAGAGGTGGCTGTGGAAAGACATGTCTGGACCACCCTGCTCAAACTGCTGCCCCCGCGACATGACTTTGGAACGAGCGGAAGATAATAGATGGATGGGTGGATCGATGTATTTAGCCCTTTTCAGTCATGATATTATCCATAAAGCATGGAGAAAGAGGCAAAAGTATATGTTCAAGCTAGGATAATGGCTAGCCTCACTAGGACCCACATCAAAGCTACCTTCAACATCATGCATACCATAAGAATCAATCAACAGAGGACACCGTCTCCTCTGTGATCCATACTGCTCTTACCCACTTGGAGTAGAAGGATTCCTACGTTCGTATGTATTTACGTATTTATGTTTTTGTCCTGTTGAGCTCTTTGAATTGTCAAAAATAATAGTTTCATCCAAACCAACCACGTCTGCTAGATCCAATCTCAACCAGACTGTTTAAAGAGGCATCTCCCCTAATTGATGTCCACATTTTAGATCTGCTTAATTTGTCTTTAATGAATGGTTATGTACCACAGCACTTTAAGGTTGCTGTAATTAAACCTTTACTTAAGAAGTCTGATCTTGATTCAGAAATTCTGGCCAATTATAGACTTATATCCAATCTAACTTTCATCTCAAAAATTCTAGAGAAAATAGTTGCAGGTCCACACACACACATTGTCCAGTTTTAAGACTAGGCTTAAGACTTTCCTTTTTGCTAAATCCTATAGTTAAGGTCGGCTTGGGTTTCCTGAGCTGTACCTTAGTTATAATGCAATAGGCTTAGACTGCTGGAGGACAAACTGACCACATTTTTTTCACTATGCTACTGTCTTTACTTACTCTGCTCAACCTGTCTTGTATTTGTAATTATTTTTTCTATCCTTGACATGTGTTTTTGTCTTCCAGGTACACCTGCACGTATATCTGGACCTGCCATTTTGTGTTTGTTTGTCTCTCCTTCCTGTCCTCTCAAACCCAGCCGGGCAAAACAGATGGCCGGTTGTTCTGAGCCTGGTTCTGCTGGTGGTTTCTTCCTTTTTAAAGGGAGTCTTTCTTTTCCACTGTTGTCATTGTGCTTGCTCAGGATGGTAGACTGTCACAAAGTGAAGATTCAACAAGTCTGCTGGCATCCTTAGATAGATAATTTTATTAATTGGCTTTTCTATGTATGTGAATGTTCCTGTAAAGTGCACTGAGACAACTTTGTTGTGCTTTGGCACTATATAAATAAACTGATCTGAATTGTATGCTCTTTGTGGACTTCACATCTGCCTTCAACACCATGATTCCCCAGATCCTGATGCACAAACTACTCACACTAGAACTAAACCCCTCCATATGCAAGTGGGTCCTGGACTTCTTAACAAACAGACCACATTCAGTGAGGATCCACAACTTATCCTCCTCCACCATAACCCTCAGCACTGGCCCCCTCCAGTGCAGTGTGTTGAGCCCCCTCCTATTCACTTTGCTCAAATATGACTGCACACCTACCCATCCAGGCTGTAATGCTGGAAAGTTTGTGGACAATACGGCGATGGTTGGATGCATCACAAACAATTATGAGTCCAGCTACAGGCAGGAGGGGGAAAACCTAGAGAGCTGGTGCAGGAAGAACAACCTTCACATCAATGTGAAGAAGACGCACTGGAGCCTCCCTCCCCTGGTGGATCTCAGAAAATGGGGGTGCCTATTGAGGTCAGTGGGGGAGCTGGCCCCCTGGGAGGGCATTGCCACCTCAGTTGTTCCTCCCCATCCCGACATCTTCCTCCACCCACTCCATCACACCACCACTCACGCAGGGCCTTGGGGTTCAGGTGCACTACTGAGCTGCGGGGAGATCTTCCATCTTTGTGGTTCATGGAGGTCTGGGCCCCAATTTTATCAAACAACCTAGACACTCGCATATAACATTCTCATGACACATATAGGGTCTGGAGTGGGCACATGGTGGCATATAGGGGGTGGAATGTGTAATCATTCTCACCTCCGGGACCTGTGCCCACTCTCATATGTAGCATGTAGATATTTAGGGTTCTGGGCAAGCGTTGGGGGGGGTGAACGGGCACTGCCTGCTCTCTGGGGAGGGGGTGGGTCTGTGCCAGTGCTCATCCCCCCCATTTTAAATGCACTATATAACAACATGCATCAACATCTTATTTGAGTGGGGGGAGGGAGGAGTTGGGTCTTCCAACTTTTCTTAAACCCTCATTCTCCGTCTGACATTTGGGGGCGGGGGCGGGGGGGGGGTAGGCTGCCTGGTTGGAGTCTGGGCTGTGGGTGGGTATTGGGCCTTTGGGGGCGATTGAGGCTGGTGCTCCGGTTCTCCCTGGATTGTTTGGATCCTTTGATCAGGGTTCCTGGTTCTGATGGTCAGCCCTTTGGCTGGAGTGGCTGCCGGGTTCTGGCGGGAGGTCAGCTGTGGTTGTGTGTGTGTGGTCATTGGTAGTGCGTGGCGGCGGCCGGGGGTGTGGCTTCACTTTGACGAAGTGCTGCCTGGTTGGCCTGATGTGACATTCACTGTGCGGGGTGCTGTGTGTGTGTGTGTGGGGGGGGTGGGGGGGTGGGGGTGGGGTGCATGGGTGGCATGCTGGGGCTTCTCCGGGCCTGTGGTGTGGGGCTTTAGGTATGCATTGGTGCGCTGGGCCGGCCTTCCTCGGCTGCTGCTCCCTGCTGCTCTGGCCCCCGGCCTGGGGCCGGCTTGCGGTCACTGTTGGGCAGGTGGGGCACATGGACAGCCCAACAGAGGCTCTGTCGGGCTGTCTCTGTGTGCCTGTTTGTCTCAGGTTGGGTTTTGGGTGGCCCCCCTCTCTTGGACCAGTTTTGCCCCCCCATTTGGTGGGTCGTGCTCCCCCCCGGTGGTGGGCCCCCCTGCCGCCGGTGCATTGGTGGCTCTCATCAGCTGGGGCTGGGTGGTGGGGTGTGTGCAGGCCCACCCTGGTGGCTGCCTGCGGGGGCCTGGGTGCCCTGGGTCTGTCGGGCCTCTGTTGGGGGTGGTATGACCTCGGGGCTTGGTGTCCACTGGAGGGGCAGGTTGCCGGCGGGGCCTGTTGACTCGTCGCTATGGCCTCCTGGGGGTTTCTGCATTGTGGTTGCTGGGGATCACCCAGGGCTTCCCTTTGCTTCTCTCTCTGGGGGTTGCTGGTGTCCCTGTTGGGGGACTACCGGAGTTCTGGGCTTGGGGGCCGCTGTGTGTCTGTGGTTCCGGGCTTCCCTGTGTTACCTTCGTGTCCTGTGGGGATGGTTTTATGGGTCCCCACATCCACTATTGAACATTTTTATGGAGAAACCTTATAGTGATAAGCATGCTCACACAGGTGTTTAGATTCAGGTGTTTATCAGGGTGTGATACACACTCAGTTGGGTTGTGGTGGCCATCAAATATATATTGTATTACCATGTAATGTATAAAATGCTTTCTAATGATGTTATAACTATCATTATTTAAGTTGTTTGTTGTTGTGGTTTCTTGGTTTTGTCGTTTTTTTTGTTTTGTTTTTTCTCTTTCCGCAGGTCTAGAGGCAGACTTCAATGATGTTGATTTGTGTTCTCTTTATCCCTCTCTCTCTCCTCTATTCCTGTCTCCTTCTTTACATTTTAACTCTTCTCTCATTTTCTGCTTTGTTATCTTCTTTGTTTTCCGTCCCCATGTCCATTACATCTGAAACAAACCCAAAGCATATTATAATAAAATTTAATTTATATATCAAGTGGAGCATTAAGGCCAGCCATAATGCTCTGCTTGTGAAAGTAAATCTGTTGGGCATCACTTTGACACTCAGACAATAATTCTAAGTGTCACAATGCCGGACAGGACAAGGGGAAAAAAAAAAAAAAATGTGAAGAAGATGAAGGAGATGGTTGTGAACTTCAGATGGAACATGTTAGGGTTTGTGGTCAGGAGCGATTCCAGAGTGCAGAACAGGGACTCAACTCAGCAGAAATACAAAAATAGGATTTTAATGATAAATGAAAGTACAAAATAACAAGCTGACGGGGCAGCAAAACTTACATGAACATAGGAAGGAGGCACGGGGAACTCGAGGAACCAGGAAGACTCAGGGAAAGACTCAGAGACCCATCGAAGACGACCCGATGAAGAACAAGACAGAACGGACGGCTTAAATACAGGGACAAGACGAGACGTGATAACAAACAGCTGGGACGAGACACAGGTGGCACTAATAGAACTAATGAGGGAGCACAAGGGAAACAGACACAAACCGGGCCACAGAAAAGTACCATCCTTACAGAAAAAACACACCTACTCCCACCATAGGAGGATCTGCAGGGAAAGTGGTCTCCAGCTAAAAGCACTTGGATGTGCACCTGAACAACAATCTCAGCTGGTGCAACAACATTACCAGCCTGATCAAGAAAGAACATCAGCGACTCTACTTCCTCAGGCGGCTGAGGCAAGCTGGACTGGGAAGCTCAGTCCTCACCTCCTTCTACAGGTGCACAGTGGAGAACATCCTCTGCTCCAGCATCAACTTGTAGCACTTCTGCACAGATGCAGAAAGAAAAGCTTCGCAGAGAGTGGTGAAGGCTGCACAGAAGACTGTTGGGACTCAGCCTCCCCACTGTCACAGACGTTTTCAGCTGCAGGAAGTGGGCCAACTGCATGAAGGACCTCGTTCAATCCAGCACACACACTTTTTGCCCCATTCTCCTTGGGCAGAAGGTTGAGGAGCATTAAGTGCAGAACCATTAGACTGAGAAACAGTTTCTACCCTGAAGCTGTTAGACTCATTAATCCCTAGTCAGGATAATCAATGTGGGAAAAAAAGCATCACTGTAATGCCACATGATTGTTGATATGTGTATCTGACTATCCATGCTGCTAATCGCATGCTGCTGATTTATTTCATGCTGCTGTATCCATTCGTACTTATCTGCTCACACACACACTCATGTTTGTGCTGCTGTTCAGCTCATTGTTTTTGCACAATTAAGTGTTTAGCGTATTTCTTAGTTTAGTGTATTTCTTAGTTCATACCTTAGATATTAATAACAAATATGTCAATAACGTTACAATAACGTCAGTAATAAATTTGCAATTTATTATCTATGTTTGGTTAAGAAAACAGTAATGGTATAAATATTTATAATAGTAAATATTTCCATTCATTTATTTTCTTTATCTGTTTTTTCAGGTTGAGGGGCAACAGGTGTTTATCTCTAGCAATCACTATGTGAGGGGCATCCATCACTGGGCCACATAGATACAAACAATTCAAGCAACCATTCAGACTCTCACAACCAAGGGGAAATTTATTAAATACTAATTAGCATGGATGTTTCTGGTCTGGACCCGAAGAAAACCTAAATGTACATAGGAAGAATATGCAAACTTCACACAGAAAGGCCAAAGGGTGAACCTACAACCTTCTCACTCAGGGATGACAGCTCTAACTACTGTTCCATCTTGCTGCCCTCAGGCTTGTTTCATAAACCTGAGAAACAATTAAAAGCCTTCATCTGGCAAGCTACTGTATAAGCCTTGTATAGACAAGGACTTTTTTCAACTAATGTCACAGTTGATAAGGTAATACCTTTTAATTCATACATGACATAATATCTCTTCAAAAATGACAAGACAATTCCTTTAATACCCCTGGTAAGTGTATTTGCACCTCCAGCCTTGAATGCAAATATGACTTTGTCCTTGCTGTGTCCTTAAGTCGGCAAATAAAAGGACCAAGTGATCTATCAAAGTGGAATGCTGAGGATTTAACAGAGATTGATCTGGTTTTTGGACATGTCCTCTCATGTTCAGTGAAAGTGCATCAAAGCTGGTCTGTCAAAAGTCTAAATGTGTTGGATAGATTTTCAAAAAAGCAACAAAACCTTCAGTGCATTCAGGTGATGCAAATGTGACAAATAAAACCTTGGGACATCAATGTCATCAAGCTTTTTCTGCTTGGAAGTCATCTGGGTGCTCCACACCTGAGAAAACCTGTTTTAACCTAGTGGAAAAATTATAAGAGATTTCATAAAAAATAACAATAAAAATTGTTTCTGAGGTACACTAACTACCAAAACGAATGGATCCTAGCAAACCTGAAAATGGTTGTATGTCAATCAGTTTGACACGAGTAAAACTTTTGTGTGGTTGAAGTTGAATGTGTTCTCAAGCACATATGCAAACTGCTACACAGAAAAAAATCTTTCTTTGAACTTTGGTATTGACTGTTTAAGCCAATCCTGCTTGTCTACTACAAAAATATTTCACAAACCTATGGAGTGCCTGTAATGAAACTCTAAAAGCATTTCTTGGAAGAACATCTACAACTGATTATTTTTGCTCTTAACCCAATTCTAGATGGCCAACGCAGAAATTACTATGGTTTACCACAAGGCTCAGTCTTAGGACACACTCTCTTCACATTCTACATAAGTAATGTAGGTCAGATCACTCCTGATGCATCCTAACATTTCTATGCTGACGACACAGTTGTTTATTGCCAAGCTAAAACAGTTGCTAAGGTTTTTCAGCTCTAACACTGCATTCGACATCATCTAGTCTGACTTATTCCATCTCAAACTGGTGCTAAATGCTGATAAAACCAAAGAGATGTTGTTTTCACCCAGGAAGTCGGAACAATTAGTCCTTCCTTCTATTTTATCTACAAACAATGTTCCTATTGGTTTGAGTGGCAAAAAGGCCTTCTCTTACTCCACTCCTGTAACCTGGAATATCTTGCAAAAAGATCTGAAGTTATCGACTTTCACCTCTTTAAGAGATTTTAAACAACTGTTAAGTTCAATGCAAAAATCAATGCAGACATTCCTGTTTTTTAGTATTTTACACCGTTTTACAATGTAGCTTGTTTTTATTTCGTTTTATATATTTATTTTATTTACTTTTCATTAGACAGTATATGCTTTTGTACGATAGGCTGTTGTTGGCTGTACCTCATCTGTGGACTATTTTTAAACAGGTCTCTCTTGAAAATGAGTCCTCGTGACTCAATGAGACTAACCTGTATAAAGAAAGGTTGAATGAAATATAAATTGGTTAATTTCACAAATATTGAGATAACATTTGTTGTGATGGTAGCCAAAGATCATCAGCTAAATTGGCTTAAATGAGCAACTCACAAAATGTTTCATATTACATGGGATCTTGCCTAAAACCTTGCCCTTAATGTCTAATGGCCTTCGTGCCTTAATGGTCATTTTAATTTCTCAACGCAAGATTATCCTAATTTAAAACTTTGGCATGAAAAGTGGTGAGCGATATGCATTTAATTTAATTAATTTAATTTGCTATATTTATTTCAATCTTAACCAGAAGATAATCCTAAAGTGACATTCATAAAAAAATGTTATTTGAGATTCAATTTTTTTATCAAAGTAAATTCAAGTCTACTAAGAGAAAATATAGTGATCATTATTTGTAATGAGAATGGAAAAAAAAAAGCATTAGCTTATAGAATGATGTGTTGAAGGGCACACATTGACGAAAGCTAAAGATAGTTTAGGACAGCTCAAATGTTTTCTGTACTCTTTGTAGCTGAAACAATCCTGAGGTTGCTGGCAGCAAAGAACTGAGGAAGGCATGAAAAACACACTCAAGCCAACATTCTTTTTTCTTTTTCTTTTTTTACAATCAGGTGCTTGTGTCATCAGGGGCTCCAGAAAAGCAACAGTGATAAATGAGGCTCCAGTTGCTAGCTTGAAGGCAAATAAAGAATGCCTGTTGCACTGACATTTCAACCTCATACAACACTGACACTCACAATGAGCCAAACAAGTGAGGAATGAAAGTTAAATGGAAAAAAGAAACCAAGACAAAACAAGCAACAGCAATCAAGGCACTCATGTGACTAATGTCACAAATGCCCTTTTTTCTAACAATGTTGAGTCAGGTCCTCTGGACAGGAGTTGTTGAACATTTGTTGCAACATTTCACTTTTTATCCAAAAGCCCTTTTGTTGCAACATTTCATTTTTTTATCCAAAAGCCCTTCATTCTGAGGAGCTGCAACTAACTCAATGTTTGATCCAGGCTGATGTTTGGATTTAGCAGGCATAAAAACGGTAACTGGCGTGGTCACAGGAAACCAGGTTTCAAAGAACACGGAGGAGCAGGACTTGAAAAAACACAAAGAAATGTGAAAGGTTGTTTTTTTTTCTTTTCTAGAGATGTTTTACTGGCTGTCTCTGTTACGGAAGGTAGCATGATGTTCCAGCATCTGAAGGATGACTACCAAGTTCTTATGTACAACAGTAGTCATCAGGATTAGGTGCATGTGTGGAAGGCTGGATTGGTCCAGTAGTTGTCAGCTGTCTGGAAAGTGATTATTGCAGAAAAATCTAGGAATCCTACACAAAAACTAGTAGTTCACATGCGAAAGGAGGACCATCAGCCTAATGACTGATCATTAGCGCCTTGATGGTCGCTTGCTATTCACAGGGGGCTAAGTGATACTAGCAATAACAGCATTGTAAGAGGGTGGAAGTTGAACATGGAGACCCCCACCCCTGTTTAAATATGGATGGGTTCTCTTCACAAAGATGGCTCCCTTCACTCCTCTCTCAAACCAACATTTCTCTCTATCAAAGATGTGAACATCTTCATCCTTGAACGAGTGACCGTTGGCCTGGAGATGAGTGTAGACCGCAGAGTCCTGGCCTGATGGTGTTGCTCTTCTGTGCTGGTCCATCCTTTTGGCCAGTAGCTGTTTAGTTTCCCTGATGTTTAACTGATCACAGCCCTTCTGGCACTGAACAGCATATCTAATATTACTCTGTTTGTGCTTGGGAACTGGATCTTTGGGATGGACCAGTCTTTGCTGTAATGTATTTTGGGGTTTGAAAGCCATTGGGTTCCCAAAATACATTACGGCAAAGATGTGTTCGCCACACCTCTTGATAGTTTAGGTGAGCACAGCAGACAATCTACACTTTTAATATCATCCATGTTTATCTTAAAATATCTCCAAACTACAGACATTTTTTTAACCTTGGTCACTTGTGCAGTGGAAGGGGAAATGGCGCCACCCAGTATATACTGTACGTGGCATTGGTCCCAGGTATCGAGGCATTTTTTACAAGCACGAGTATTTGTAAATATGTTAGTTTCGAGCCCAATACCAATACCATTATCGTTATTGGGACACCACTACTTAAAATAATGTTACCCAAGCTTGAAGTAAAGTAGAATTTCCCGTGTGGAAAAGTAAATCTATCTGGTCTTCTATCAGAGGGATGGTAATTCCCTGAAGGTGTGAGTGACTTTTATTTTTCCATGCTGATTAACTGTGTTGAAACAATTCACTGATTTCTTTTAGAATCTACTGAAGTTGTTTTTAAGAGTCCTTAACATTTAGTCTAAGAGCAAGACAACTTATGTGCTTTGAAGTCTTTCAACTTTACTTTTAACCTATATGTTATCGTATGCTTTCTTTTCATGAAGTGGGCATTTTTCTTCTTACAAAACAGCTTTTTTTCCATCTTCTGACAACCTTCAGGCACAAAAGGAGGTCGACGTGTTAAGATGAAAGTGTGTTTTTGAAGTGAAGTATGGACAAAATGAGATAAGGAGCCCACTAAGAAATATAGAACAGGAATGGGAGAGGAGCCATAGCTCTCATGGGCATTATACATATCAATGTATATTATTGTGAAAAAAAATCTGTCTTTATTTTGAGAGGGTGTCGAGCAGCACAAACTGCAATTTGTAATCAAAATGCAAGTTTAAGTATGCCCTGCATGCTTTCACCTTCTAAATCAGCATGTGCCTTCAAAATTAAAGATTAAAAGTCTTCATTAGAGTACAACTTCCTGACACTTTGGATTTTTGCGAATCGGGCTTGGTTAGAGTGCCACAAAAATCTGTTGACAGACAGCATCTTGTGTAGACATTTTGTCAGCAAGGGCGTGATGTTATCTCATAAACATCCTGCCCATCTTAATATGTCCAATGTAAATACATTATCCTGAATTAGGATTTAAATCCAGGCAATTAGCCTTGGTGGTGGCATGTGGGGGAGATGATCCAGGCGTGATGAAAGACTGGCACGCAGCAGGAGGTAGGAAGATGTGGAGGAAAAGGAACATGACTTTAACAGCGGGTGATTGTTGACAGATGCTTGTCCTATTACTGTCAGAAATCACAGGCAGGAACCTGGACAGAAATCTCACTCTGCCTAATGGAAAATCTGACAACGCCAAAAGTATGCCAACAAACAGGAAGTCAGTGTAGATGCTTAATGAGAAACACATATGGTTTGTCAAACACAAAGGGGTCAGGATGACAGTTTGGTTGTAGGAACATGTTCCACCTTCATTGACTAATAACTGGAAACTGGAGAGAAAAATACTGTAGCATCACTCTGGCAGCATTGTGTGTATGCTTTGAATGTAGAGTTATGAATTTTATTTCAGCCCCAGTGTAAACACATTACAGCTTTCATCCTACATGCTCAGCTGATTCCAGCTGCTTCAGTGTTGTCTAACCCTTTACTGTACTGACGGTGTTTCAGGCATTACATCACTACATCAAATCACATCATAAACATCCTGATGCATGCTCAATCACTTCACTTATAATTCAATTTTTATCAAGTTTCAGTATCAAGGTGGCTCAATTGGTAGAGCTGTTGCCTCTCAGTAAGAAGGCTGCTGGTTTAAATCCCAGCTAGGGACCTTTCTGGGTGGAGTTTGCATGTTCTCTCCATGCATGTGTGGATTTTTTCCGGGTACTCCGGTTTCCTGCCATAGACCAAAAACATTTATATTAGGCTAACTGGTAACTCTAAATTTTCTCTAGGTGAGAGAGTGAATGGTTGTCTGTCTTGTTTTTCTCTATGTGTCCGTGTGATGGACTGGAGACCTGTCCAGGGGTTCCCCCACCTCTCACAGTGACTGCTGGATATGGGCACCAGTGACCCCCATGACCCAGAAAAGAAAAAGTGGGTAAAGATAATATAAGGAAGGATGGATGGATGAAGTTTAAAAGAAAACTGTAATTATTCTAAATTCATGTTGAAATATAACCTAAGATGACTTGATGACTAACATTATAAAAAGCTGTAAATTTATATAAACCTGTCAATAGTGCTAGTCCAAGTTTCTAAAAATAGCTGCCTCTACAATGAGTGACATCAGCAAATACCCGGATGTTAGACGAACAAAACTTTGATTGTGATACAAATAGTGCTGTAGTCAAGGTTTACAGAAAGATGGTATGTAACAAGTATTGTTGCTACAGATCTTGCAATAGTGACAATTGATATGCTGACAAGCCTCATATGTGTGGTATATGGTTCATGCCGTTTCCGAAGCTGATTACTCAGGGAAAGAAATGCTACCTCAATATTGTAGGGTGTCAGTAAACAGGATGTTTTAGAGCAATTATTTGTGGGAGGGTCCCTTAAGAAACAGTGAAATGTCTGGTTGTAAAATGAAATGAAAGTTAATCATTCATTACCAGGTTCTCCAGATAGACAAGTATCAGAAACTAACAGGAGCACTGAACATCCAGATTCATGCTCAATAATCCAGGTAGAAAAGTCCATCAAAGATAAGTCAAGTCCTCTGGACGGTTTATTTGTGCTGAAAGTTTTCGTCTTTCATCCAAAGGACTTCGTCAGTCCAAGGAGCCACAACAAACTCAGTCTTAGAAATAGCACCTTCACATTGTGGGTCAACCAGTTTGAAGGTGATAAGATGGTTTCTAGAGTCCACCCTCTCCCCCGCCGACTCCTCTGTGACAGTCATGGCCAAAGTGGTTCAAAATGACAAGACAAGGCCACTGAGCATTTTTCTCTACCTACCCCCTCACTTGATTCACCTTTCTGGTCATGCGGTCATTTCACTTACAACCAAAGCTCTTTTTTTTTTTTTTTTTACAAAAATATAAAATAAACTACAAGAATAGGTTGCTAAACTAATGCAAAAGGAGAAATTTATCGCAACCACAGAGACATTAGCAGCGCTCCAATGTTGCCATGGAAACGTGTAAAGAAAAACTCTGCCATATTCTTTCAAGCTAATATTAGCTTCAAAAATAAAATACAGGAAGCAGCTGGCTAAATTATTATTTCATCAAAGCCTGTGCAATGCATGGTGAAACAATGGCATGCATCATGTTATCTGTGCTATTTTCATGGAGGCCAGGATTGCCATACATGCCTTTTTATCAGTTCGGTGCAGTTTCCTGAGAGTGCAAGTCCCCTGCGTTGTAGCCAGCGCTTGAGCTGTGTATTATCGAATCGCTCAGTACATTCAAAGTCAATTTTGGTCCTGGGTACATCATCATCTGTAAGGTTAACATGAACAAAGGCATCGGAGGTACCATTGCTAATGCTGTCTGGCATATTGTTTGTCTGGCATCTGGGATTTTTTTTTTTTTTTGGGGGGGGGGGGGGTGTCCAGCATTGAAGTCATCAAGACCCAGTGCCATTAGTGGGAACATTCTGTATGTGATACAATGACATTTATTTCTAAGAGCAGTTGGTTCAATTTGATGAATGAATGATGAATAAAACCAACACAGGCACGTTTCTGTTTTTAGCATTTTACACCCTTTTCAGGCCACAACACATAGACTAACTTCATTATCTAAGTCTCTACAGGTTTCTTAGCTTTGTTTTTTCATCTAAATTAATTCACAATTTTTAGCTTTTTGAGCTAATGACCTGTTGAAAGATGAAAAGAGAAGTAACACGAATGAGCATGCCACAGTGAACACTACTACACAGTTAAGCAATATGCACCAGTAGCCTGCAGACGTGCATTTTCTTTTTCCTGCAGTTAAATTGAAGACGAGCAGCATTAATGAAAGGTGTCAAAGTAAAGGGCATGAAGGCTATTGTGGGAAAATAAACATTTAACATTCTTCAATAATTACAACCTTATGTAAACTGAAGAAGTATGTGGTAAACAAGAAGATTCAATTACTTTGTTTCACATGTGCCTGGTAACGATTACAAGTGTTTTGTGCAGCTCACATAAGAGACTGGATGCACAGGAAGAGCTCTCATAACTGACTGTGTGTGTGGTGTGGGGGAGGGAGTCTACATGTAGACCCTTTGGAAAGAGGGACATGTAGTTCCCTGTCATTACTAAATTAAAATGTAGGCTTAAGTTCCACAGAAAGTCACTTTAGAGTTATCGGACGCAAGTCGCCAGTATTCTGAAATTCAAACTATCGTGGTTGATGAGTTCTCTACGGAAGATTAGGATCATGGTGATTTTTCTTTAATTCTGAGAAAATGCAGTAATTCTGAAATTAAAGTGAGAATTCATTAGACAGATTGATTCTGACTTTAACCTCTGAATAACTTAACTTTGTTTTTCAGAATGAAGTGGGAGAAATTATTGATCTGTGGCCCTAACCCTCTTCCATAGTTCTCGGTCAGGTTTCGCACAACAGCAGAAAGATAAATTGTGGAAATAACATGTTGGTTTTGTTAAACTGCAGAAAAAGAATGCTATCACTGCAGTGAGCCATGCCTGAATGGTTAAATAAACAGTAAAATAAGCCTTTAAATTTGTAAAGGAAATAAATATACATTTTAAAAATGCTTTTTGGTGTCAGTAGTGAAGTTTCCTTAGGGAAAGTTAATGCAAGCTGTTTGTATAAAATATATTCTTCCTAGCTGTCAGAGTCAGTCAGAGTCAGAGTCAGAGTTTCTTTATTGTCATTCGCACCTCATGTGGTACATGTGGTGGAGCGAAATTATGTACACAGGGTCCCAGTTACATCTAACAATATGACAATAACAATATGTACACCTACAACAAGATTTTTGACTCTCCAATCTTAAAATATGACAAGAAAAACCTATTAAATAAACACGTGTAGTCTTTCTCTAGAGTTTTATGTATCTTTAGTGTTTAGAAGCTTCCAATCTAATTCAAATTTATTTATAAAGCACTTAAAAAAAACATACAGGACCAAAGTGCTGTACAAACAAGTTAAAAAACACAAAAGGAATATAATACAAAAAAAAGAT
This sequence comes from Nematolebias whitei, assembly GCF_014905685.2. NCBI lineage: Eukaryota > Metazoa > Chordata > Actinopteri > Cyprinodontiformes > Rivulidae > Nematolebias > Nematolebias whitei. Next base: position 15,371,900 of record NC_056514.1, on the reverse strand, counting down.
TAAAAAGACAAACAGCTATGCAATAAAAAAAATTAATCAATTAAAGGAAAATCAAATAAATAACAATGAATTCTCTTCTCAGGGTGTACACATGAATGACAACCTCAGCTGGAGCAACACCACCAGCCTGATCAAGAAAGCTCATCAGAGACTCTACTTCCTCAGGTGGATGAGATGAGCTGGTCTGGGAAGCTCAGTCCTCACCTCCTTCTACAGGTGTGCAGTGAAGAGCATCCTGTGCTCCAGCATCAACGTGTGGCATGGAGGCTGCAGAAAGAAAAACTTTGCAGAGAGTGGTGAAGGCTGCACAGAAGTCTGTTGGAGTCAGTCTCCCCACCATCACAGACATCTACACCTCCAGATGCAGGAAGAGGGCCACCTGCATCATGAAGGACCCCACTCACCCAGCATACACACTTTTTGCTCCGCTCCCCTCAGGAAGGAGGTTGAGGCGCATTAAGTGTAGAACCACTAGACTGAGGAACAGCTTCTACCCTGAAGCTGTTAAACTCATGAATCCTTGATTTGGCTTCAGTTGGACACGTCTAAATGAGGGTGGGTAAACCTGGCTGTTAAATATGTAGGCTTTTACTTATTTTATTTTTGTGTGTGTGTGTGTGTGATTAGATATCAGATGTTCAGTCTGTATGAAGATATACACAGCTATGATACACAGTGAGCTGTTAGAGTAATGTGATAGGCAGTCTGCGGATGTAAACACTGATAGCTGTGAAACAGCTGTTTTACTTAATATCACTGCTGTGTTGAATTAAGTGAAACAACATGATGCTGCTCAGACTCTTGTGTGCAACACATTATGACAAAACAGTCAGAACAAACTTTAAACTAAATAAAACCTCACTGCAGTGTCCTGTTGAGCCATTCTAATAAATCCCAGCAAAACTGACATTTAACCGTTTAAATAAACTTTTAGCATAAAAAATGATGTAATTTCAGAATGTTATGAAGGAGCTATTTCATCCATCCATTATCTTTACGGCTTCTTCCTTGAGGAACAATTTAATTATGTAACTTAAAATAGTCAGGATCAATCAAGTCGGGTGTTAAAGTCATTGGTCATCAACAAATGACACGTAGGGTGCATTCACACCAGCCCTGTTCAGTCCGCTTTAATCGAACTCTAGCTCGTTTTCCTAGAAAGTCCGGTTCGTTTAGGGAGGTGTGAACGCGCCATCGAACTCTGTCACAGAACAAAAAGGCGAACTCTGGCCCCGGCTAAAACCTAGGTCTCGGTCCGGTAGAAGAGAACTGCAGCGCGATTCGAGTACAGTGTGAATGTAAACAGACCGGGCCCCGCTCCACAGAGTAAACAAACACACATTTCTCTGACCTTATATGGAGCCGTCAGCTGCCTTGTGTGGAAAAACAATATTCTCCATGGTCTTCTGCCTCATCTTCTGCTCATGCTAAGTCCATTTTTGAAAAATGACAAAATATAACTCCTAAAACGGCTAAAACTTGATGCCACTTCGTTTTTATTTTTATTTACAGAAGAAGAAGAAGACGTGTCTTCAGAGGTTTTTGTGTCGTTTCTTTCAGTAGTTCTTGGTGCAGCATCCCCACAAGCGAGCGGGGGAATAGGTTGGTTCAACAGGTTGACTCGACTGCACAGTGCAGTGTGAATGCAAACGCAGCAGCTCAAATGTAAACAAAAGGTCATGAATATTGGTCCCGAACCGAACCAAGTCTACCAGACTATCTAGTGTGAAAACAACCTTACAGACCTGTACGGTCAGGTTCTGGAAAAAAAGGTTATCCAGGTTTACAATGACCTAACTCATCCACTGCAACCATTATTCAGGTTGGTACCATCTGGTAGAAGACTCCTGGTTCCTTTAGCAAAGAAAAATGGGTACAAACAGTCATTTGTTCCCTCTGCGGTGAATGTACCTAACAAGGTCCTATTTAAACGCAGCCTCACATAACAAACCACTGTCTGCTGGGATGTTTCCATATTTGAATGTATCGTGTATTTTAGAATGGTTTTAACTGAATGTTTTTATTTGATTTAGCAAAGCTTGGTTGTAAAGTTTTTAAAGTTTTTTTTAATCACATATTTATTGTTTTTATAAGCCAGATGTCAAAGACAAATCTCCATTTCATTGAATGTTATGGACAATAAAGTTGAATTGATTGATTGATTGATTTAATTATCGGTCAAGGGTTATGAATCTTTTTTTTATTGTGTTTTATTGTTGTGGCTGAGAACATATTTCCCTCCTGCCATGAGCACATGCTGCTCTGCTGTCTCCCAAAACATTCTCAAATCTCGACCTGGAGGCAGACTCGCGGAGCTTCTGACACCTACAAACATATATATACATACATACATACATACATATATATATATATATATATATATATATATATATATATATATATATATATATATATAT
>NC_056514.1:15354246-15369473 GCF_014905685.2 Nematolebias whitei | reverse complement strand
TATATATATATATATATATATATATATATATATATATATATATATATGTGTGTGTGTACTTCTGTGAGGTGGGACTGCAGCTGGCTTCAGGACCAAGAAACACCCACTGAACTCCCCTGAAGACTCTGTTCAAGGGTCCATTCTGTGACACTGTATGTAATGTACCTGTCCTGAATGTGGTCCATGCAATAAAGCTGGACACAAAACTTCACGTGCTGTGAGTTTTGGTTGTTTTGAGTAAACATTAATGAATAAGAATATTTTCCTACGAAAAGGGGAAAAACTTTTAAAACAGCTCCATATTTGTTTGTGTTTTTGTGGTACAATGAGATGAGCGCATGTGGAAAATATGGCTGCTATGTTATTGCTTCTAAAAAGATCTGGATATCCTGTTCACATTGACCCACCAAAACCAGAGGTTTAGGATGTTTTCACACCTGATATTCTGGTAGACTTGGTTCGGTTGGGGACCAATATTCAGAACATTTGTTTGCACTTCAGCTGGTGCGGTTCACATTCACATTTAATCAGTCTGAATCAGTCGAGCCAAAACAACAACAACACAAAAACCTCTGAAGAAGACACTGAGCGCAACTTACTTCTGGAAATAAAAACAAAAATGGAGTGGCATCAAATTTTAGCGGTTTTAGGATTTCTGTTTTGTCAGTTTTCAACAATGGACTCAGCATGAGCGGAAGATGAGGCAGAAGACCATGGAGAATGTTGTTTTTCACACAAGGCGGCTGACGGCTCTGCATTAGGTAAGAGAAATGAGAGTTTGTTTGCCCTGCACTGTAGTCCACTTCCTGCTTTTGGAGCAGTCTCCGGTCTGCTTGCATGCACAATGCATTCAAACCGTGCAAGAGTTCACATCAACCGAACCGAGAACTAGGTATTTAGGCAGACCAAAGTTCGCTTTTTTGGTCCGCATCAGAGTTTGATTGCACATTCACACACCTCCTCAAACGAACCAGAGTTTCTAAGCAAACGGACTAGAGTTTGATTAAAGTGGACTAAACAGGGCTGGTGTGAATGCACCCTAAATTTCCGTCCATCCATTATCCTTGCCTGCTTCTTTCTTTTCAGGTCGTGGGGGTCACTGGTGTCCATGTCCAACTATCACTGTGCAAGAGGTGGGGGACACCCTGGACAGGTCTCCAGTCTATCACAGAGACACATGGAGACAAACGAGACAAACAATCATTCTCTCTCTCTCTCTCTCTCTCTCTCTCTCTCTCTCTCTCTCTCTCTCACACTTAGGAACAATTTAGTGTTACCAATCAGCCTAACATGCATGTTCTTGATCTGTGGGAGGAAACTGGAGTACTCAAAGAAAACCTGCACATGCAAGCTTCACCCAGAAAGGTCTCAGGCCTGGATTTGAACCGGCGACCTTATTGCTGAGAGGCAACATTGCTGAGAGGCAACAGCTCAACCAACTGCGCCCACTGAGCCCGGTTTAAATTTCTGCTTTGGAAGACATGTTTTAAATAATCAGTCTTTTGGTTTGTTTGGTTGGTTTTACCAAAGACTAAGTTTGTGTGTCAATGGGAGGCGCAAAAGCAGCAAAAACTAGTTTTTAAATATATCCAGAGTGGTGTGGATGGGACATTAATTGTAAATGTTCTTACTGTATATCATGTTAAAAAGTAAATAAACTCCTTCATCTCATGACTTTTTTTGATTAAGTAACTAACCACCTAATTATTCAACAACTTATATATCTAATTTATTTTTAATATTTATGTCACAGACAAAGGTGTGGCTTTTCATATCTTCTAAGAAATTTGCACCTTGGTCTGGTTAAGGACAATGAAAAGAAACAAACAAAAAAAAAAAAACAATGTCTTTGTAAAGCTTTTATAAAAACTTTACAAAAACTCTGGAAAATTCTAAAATATGGACAACTTTGGTAAGGCTGACATTCCCAGTACTGACATAAACAAACAGTGATGAAAGATGGTACCCTGAAGATCCACTGTTCACACAAAAAAGCCTGGCCAGCACATAGAGAATGTATCATCATATGCCTTCAAAAGCTTTAAGGAACACAGACCCGTTTGTATATTTCTGTGGTGCAGTCTTCACTAACTAGCTCTTCTCAAAGTCTTATAAATCCAGGATTTTTAGACTGTGATAGCATACATATCTTACTAGTGGTACTTTAGATCCTTCCAGTGGTCCTCAAAAAATAACCAGGTATCAGAGTTCAATTAACCATCAACCATTGAACTCTGCAAAGCTATTAAACAGGAACAGTTATAAAGATAAATGGTTTAATCACAGAATTTTTTTTTGTTCCAAATAGAAACTGTTCAAAATTCAAGACCTAATGTTTTTTTTGAAGAGATATGTGTCTGCCATCTTAAATGGTAAATGGACTGTCATTATACAGTGTAGCACCTTTCTATCTTATCAAGATACTCAATGCGCTTTACAAAACAATATGTGCCCTTATTTACCTCCAACACACATTCATACAGCACTCACATCTCTACAAAGATAATCTGAATCTGTAGAGACTAATCAGAGCTTTAGATCACATTCATACACCGATGAATACACCACCATTCAACACATCAGAGGCAATGAGGGGTTCAGTGTCTCAGGGACACTTTAACATGTAACTGCTGGTGGAATAAAATCCCCAAATCTCCCATTGGAGGATGACTGCTCTAAAGACTCATCCACAGCTGCCCCAAAGTTTAAAACAAAAATGATCTACTGTATGCCTTAAAATGATAGAGTAAAGGTTGTTTTGGAGCTCAAGAATAGCATTACACACATCCTCATATGATATTGTATTGTGAAATCTTGCTCAGTCTGTTAGAACTAGGAGCCTTGCAGTGTTACACTTACCTTAGAAGTAATTTTTGGGAATGACATCATACTGTTTCAAAGAGTCAGAATACCAGTAGGATTAGTCAGCTGTTGTTTTTAGTGACCAGGCTAACTACTGTTACCAATACAAGACAATAACAATGTTTCTCTTTCTGCATTCTACACATTCACTGTAGCAACATGTTCATAAACGGAGGTTACAGAGGCTTATCATGACTATGAGCTAGACCTTCCATTGGAAAGAAACGTAAACATTTTAAACATGACATCATGGAGTCTTGGTACATCTGCATCAGTTAGCTTTTTGTTTCACAATGCAGGAACTCGCTGAGGAAAACGTTTTCCACCTTTTTATGTTTCAAGTGCAAAATCTGATGCATGGTGTCATTTGTTAGCAGTGACTTCAACCACCAACAGGGACACAACCTGAAAAAATACACCCATTTCTATCCCAAGATTACCCTTCATGCAATGCAGGACTCATGCTCGTGCATTCAAGTACAACATGTAAATTCAATAATTCAGAATGAAATTTAACAGTAACCCACAGAAAAATGTTGATTTAACCATATTTTCTTGCTAGTAACCCACAGAACTGCAAGTGTTGAATAGGAATTCAACACTTGCAGAATAGGTCAAGGCCATCTTTGAAGACAAAGAAGGCCTTGACCGTTCTCCACCTGGAAATTAAACAGTAGTATGAGTAAATGAATAACTGATAAACTGATAAAAAATGAAAATTAAAGTTCATTACTGTTTGTATATTCTGCTGTTGAGGAGAAGCCAAGACTACAGAGTTTGAAGGAAACCACACACAAAACGTGTGTCAAGAAAACAAACATGAAAGAATGAAAGAGAACATCGACATCAGGGGTACCCAGACTTTTTCATCCTGCAGCTACTTTTAAAATGACCAAGTCAAAGTAATCTACCTACTATAAGGCCCCGTTTACACGAGAACAACCTCTGGAGACGTTGTGTTTTTTTCAATGTTTATTGTGTATAATAAACAGTAAATAAGCAGGTTTACATGAAAACACTCTGGGTTCCATGTCAGTCGGGTTGCCAGAGAAGAAATGATGAAATATAGTACTGTAGCTTTAAAATTATAGTATTTTGACCTAAACTGTCATATGTGCTGAGTAAAGATATTCTAAGGTGAGGTGTGTGTTGTGTTTGTTGAACATGTGCACCGAAACGGAGGGGTAAATAAGACATTTAAATCTATCTGGCTAACCCTGATGCAGTGCTCAGCTGCATCCATCGTGCATGCAGCGTGTACATGATCACAGTTTCGTCCAAACTGGTGAATATGCCTATGTCTCTTTGGGCCTTGGATTTTATTAGATTTGCTCCCAAATGCTGAAAAAAGGGGAACAACTCAAAAATACTCTACTTTCTGACATTTATTATAACTGTTGTTAGTGCAGAAAAACGTTGGACTGTAGCCACCTGTGCCACTTTACACTTGGAGCATTTCATGCCTCCATGGAGGGTTCCCCTGAACATCTCCACTCTGAGACCTGGATTCAGAAACCTTCGGTTTCAGAGAGAATGAGGGCTGTTGTTTGTAAGGGTGCATTCACACCAGCCCTGTTTAGTCTGTTTTAATCAAACTCTAGTCCGTTTGCCTAGAAAGTTGTTTAGGGAGGTGTGAATGCGCAATTGAACTGATGCGGACCAATAAAAGCAAACTCTGGTCTGCCTAAATACCCAGGTCTCTGTCTGGTTGAAGTGAACTTTAGTGCGGTTCAAATGCATTGAGAATGCAAGCAGTCCGGAGATGGCTCCAGAAGCAGGAAGTGGACTACAGCGCAGAGCAAACAAACGCACATTGCTCTTACCTCATACAAAGTCGTCAGCCACCTTGTGTGAAAAACAACAGTCTCCATGGTCTTCTGTCTCATCTTTCACTCATGCTGAGTCCATTGTTGAAAAATGACAAAACAGAAATCCTAAAACTGCTAAAATTTGACGCCACTCCATTTTTGTTTCCAGAAGAAGAAGTGTCTTCTTCAGAGCATGCATCAGGATGTCTTCTTCAGAGGTTTTTATGTTGTTTCCTTCCGTAATTCTTGGTACAGTGCCACCACAGGTGAGTGGGAGGTGGGGGGGACATGTTTGCACGATTGACTCAGTGCAGTGTGAATGCAAACCGCACCAGCTGTAAAAACACCCTAAATGAACAGCTGAACGTTTCACGTTGTGTAAACAGAGCCTCAGACTGTCTGCCCTGTTTGTTAGTCAAGTGACAAATTTCATAGGCAGGATGAGAGGCTGACGTCTAGCTTTTAATGCCATTCCATCTACCTATAATACCACTGAGATCGAGATCACGATTGTCATATTGGGCACCCCTGGTCTATGCCAAATGTCTAACATTTTAGAATGGAAATCAGTGGCCTTAAGAACACCTGTTGCTCAGCAGGTGTGGCAAAAGTGTAAAATAAGACATACGAGAAGAACAAAAGTCCAATTTCCCATTTTCTACATTGGCCACTGCCAACTGAACTGAATTAGGTTGATTTGCCTACATTTTTTGGAGCGGCAGGAATGAGTTGCAGCTGTTAAAAGTCTGTGTAAGCATAAAGGTAGGACTGTTTGCTCAGCAGTTGGTAACACAGACACACACTTTGGTTGACTCATAAAGACCAATCTTTCAGGGTCTTCCTCTTTTAAGAGGTCATCAGCTTCAATGGGACAACAGCCTCAGCTTTAACAGGAAGGAAAACCATCAGAGAGGGGCAAAATGATAATCTTCCGAACCTCAGTGATTTCTTAATGCTAGGCATGAATAAACGAAACAAGGTCAGTCAAAGTGAGGAAGAAAGATAAAATTCAAAACTTGAACTGAGCATTTTTTTTTTACTTTCAAGGAGCTAGAGATTCTTTTAATTCCCCAGTCTTTAGAAATAGTTCACAAGGCTCTAAAGGTTTATTCCAAGTTTATCTTTGACTCCAAGTTTTTTTTATACTCATTTTGAGTTCAGGCCTAACATGACAGTTTTCAGTGGAAGCGTTTTTTTTATTTATTTTTTTTTTTTTTATAAAACAAACACGAGACTGTAAGTCAAACGTAAAAAGGGCAAACATCTTTACAAATAGTGATCGTTAAATCAAATTTCTAGGCACTTTTTAGTTGCTTGTCACAAAGACAAATTGTTACTGTTTTAGAATGACTGATAAAAAATACCAAATATATTAGTTTGATGGGCATAAAATAATATTTTTATTGGCAAACTGAATTAGAATGACCTGCTCAATTAGTTTGAATTAGAATGAGCCATCAGTTGAAAACAACATGAAGGAGGTCCTGTGTTTTTTTATATTGCCCAACAATGGAAAGCAAAGAGTTGAACATCAAATGTTACCAATATTCATGTCTTTAGCAAACAGAAATGGCTGTAAATGTATTTTACAGATATTTAGCCAACATTTGTTCTGGTAGCTGAGAGTGATTTCCAACTCACATTAACTGGTTGCACAAGATTTATGTTCAAAACTCAAGAAACAGTCAACTTTGTCTGACTGATGGTAACATACTACATTAAACAGTGGGTTAGCTTTAAACACCTGAGCAAAACTGTGCAGTTGTACATTTTTACTCCTGTTTGTACTTTGTATAAATAAATACGGGCAGAAAGAAAATGAAAAAGTAGATGTCTTGTGCTTGATTAAGTGCCTGTGGCGACTCCTGATTTTTTTTCCTATGGGGGGGCATCTAGTGGTCAAAAAAGGTACTACACAGACGGGAAGAAAGCGTTTTTTCTTAAATTTGATACACAAAATTATATTTTTCCATGAAATCCAATCACCTACTTAGAATACAAGCATGTCCTTAGCCCTATTCGCATGGGATTAGTTTTACCCAGGGACCACATGCAATTTGTACTAATTACAGAAATTGTCTGTGTTGTTAATCCCATGCGAATCGGCCATGTCAGTAATTTGTAGAGTGAAAATTCCCCTGCAAATTACCTACTATATTTTGCTGAACACTAAGGTCCTGTGATAGTACTAATCCAATACCAATAGGCATCTCTGTGATTTGCACAGAAATGAGTGGGATCCGACTGTTATAACTCGAGAACCCAGAGTTGTATGAGACCCGGAACGAGACAGACACAGGCAAGTACAAAAGTGACAGTGTTTATTATTCACAGTAAAATTATACAGTTGTCTCTCTGCAGCTCCTGGAAGAGGAGGGAGAAGGTCAGAGGAGGTTGGCAGGTGATCAGGCAGTATTAATGAGAAGATGTTTTCTCTCTTACAGATTGGAAGATCTCCTTTTGGTCTACTCCGAATCCTAGGAGAACTCCAGAGAGGGACAAGGCCAGGGTTCCAACTGAACGAGGAAGGCTGGCAACTGGTGGTTGGCTAGGCATGAGGAGAACCAAGGCAAGGCACGAGGAGAACCACGGCAAGGCATAAGGAGAACCAATACAAGGCGATGGAAGAACCAGGACAAGGAGAACCAGGACTGAACCAGGGAACCAGGACCGAGGAGGCAGGAACACTGGAGATGAAAAGAGACTGGTAAGTAACTTTACTAGATACTAATTTACCGTCCGGAGACAACACTACCATTAGATGGTCAATGCTCCAGCGAAGAGTAACAGTGGACTGCAGCCTTATGTAGGAGATGATCCTCATTAGGTTGATGGCCGACAGCTGTTGACAATTAGCGCCCATCTTGGACGAGGAGCTGCAGGCAGTGATACTCTTAAACCGACATGCAATTAGGGATGGGGCCGATCCGATCCAGTTTTGGTATCGGCCTCCGATACCAGCATAATTTACGTATCGGATTTTTCCGATCCACCTGCCGATATTTCCAATCCATGATGCAAGTTGGCTTCAAACTATGGAATGGATTTCCTGAATGGCGGCGTGTCTCATGAACCCAGAGTAATAAGACCCACCTCACATTCAGGAAATCCATTTCATAGTTTGCAGCCAGCTACAACGTGAGGACTGAGTTAGCAGCACTGTGGCTAACCGCTAACAAATTTTTCATCTAAAGATGTCCGCTGTGTGGAAGTGTTTTACACTAGAAACACCACAAAACAAGACAGCATTGTGCAATGTCTGCAGAGCCATAGCACCACATTAAACCGCGGTAAAGTTAGTTTTATGATGTACATTTGAGCTCCGGGACTTCAGCAGGGCGCTGCTCTTTGCTCAACCCACAACAGGCAACTCGACCTCGGCCAGCCGCATCCAATCTGCCCCACTCTATCTGCCCGTCTTTGAGGAGGGACAGACTTGAGCATGGCTGCCCCAAATCAGGCTGCCTGCTTCGGATTGAACAAGAAGAAGACATCGCTGAAACCATGGAGCTCAAATGTTTACAGAGAAGTTGCTAAACTTCATCATGATTCATGACCAACCACTATCAGTTGTAGAAAACGAAAGATTTCACAGCTTGATACTTGCAGCCAAGATATAGTTTACCCTCCAGGAGATATTTATCAGTACAACAGTAGACAATCATAAAAAACATCCATCCATTTTCTTTACCCGCTTATTCCATTTTGGGTCACGGGGGTCGCTGGTGCCCATGTCCAGCAATCACTGTGCGAGGGGCGGGGTACACCCTGGACAGGTCGCAAGTCCATCACAGGGCCACACAGAGACAAACGAGACAAACAATCATTCACTCTCTCACTCACACCTAGGGACAATTTAGAATTACCAATCAGCCTAACATGCATGTTTTTGGACTGTGGGAGGAAACCGGAGTACCCGGAGAAAACCCACGCATGCACGGAGAGAACATGCAAACTCCACCCAGAAAAGCCCCTGGACCGGGGTTTGAACCAGGGACCTGCTCGTTGAGAGGCAGCAGCTCTACCAGTTGCGCCACCGTGCTGCCTCATAAAAAACATATGATTTGAAAATTATATTAAAAACAAAAACAGCTACATTATAAACTGATGTAAAATACTAAAAACAGGAACATGCCTGTTGGTTTATGCCAGGTGTTTGAAGCCATTTAACATTTTATTTTATTTAATTCATTTATTCATTCATTTAAAAAATAATCAAAAACAAAACATTGAATGAAAAAGAGTGCATAAAGAAGAAAATTAATTCTTATATCTGCCCCTTATTTAAAAAAATATAAAATAACTTTAAACAATCACTTAAATTAATCACTTTAATATCCACTTTAAAACTAGGAATAAAATGAAACATGTTTTGTGTTAGCAGAATTTAACTCTAACTTTAAAACTTATCCAACATTAATAAAACTTACCTCAAGTTGCCTTTTTGGACATGCATGCATATATTTGTACAAATTGTGCTTGAGAGGAGATTATTACAGCCTCATATCAAATCAATATTGATGATGATATCGGAACTGGATGGGTATCAGCCAATATTTAGATTTAGGTATCGGGATCGGATCGGAAGTAAAAAAAAAGTGGATCGGTGCATCCATACATGTAATGAAGCGTTTTTTTGTTTTGGTTTAAGCAAAATCATTTGGGAAAAATATAGAACAAGGCTATTTTAAATGAACGTGCTGCTCGCTTCGGCTTTTTTTTTTGCTTCGGCTTTTATGCTGCTACTTCCTTCACCACAGATGACAGCAGGTGCATGTGATCAGCTGACCCACCCATCCATTATATCTACCCACCTCTTCCTTTTCGGGTATGCGAGAGTCGCTGGCGCCCATGTCCAGCCATCACTGTGCGAGAGGCGGGGGACACCCTGGACAGGTCGCAAGTCCATTTCACCTGGCGGGTCAGCGGACGCTCACACATGCGGCCAGTGACAGGTTGTCCATATGAGCTTAACGTGGCTTTTTTTTAACCTCTTAAACCAGCCGGTCAGACCTGCCTCCTCCTCAACAAGTGGATTAACACAATTGTATATTGTGCATTCTTTAGCTTTATTTAGTATTGATTCGTAAAGCCACATCAAAGCCTGAGACCAGCCCGGTCCGCACAGTAAGCACATTATTATGGACCGGCCCGGTCGTGACAATGCAGCACTTTAGCATCATATCCGGAAAATGTTTGTAAATTTCAGCTACAGTGCCTTGCGAAAGTATTTGGCCCCCTTGAACTTTTCCACCTTTTGCCACATTTCAGGCTTCAAACATAGAGATATAAAATTTTAATTTTTTATGAAGGATCAACAACAAGTGGGACACAATCGTGAAGTGGAATGAAATTTATTGAATGTGTCAAACTTTTTTAACAAATAAAAAACTGAAAAGTGGGGCATGCAATATTATTCGGCCCCTTTACTTTCAGTGCAGCAAACTCACTCCAGAAGTTCAGTGAGGATCTATGAATGATCCAATGTTGTCCGAAATGACTGATGATGATAAATAGAATCCACCTGTGTGTAATCAAGTCTCCGTATAAATGCACCTGCTCTGTGATAGTCTCAGGGTTCTGTTCAAAGCACAGAGAGCATCATGAAGACCAAGGAGCACACCAGGCAGATCCGAGATACTGTTGTGGAGAAGTTTAAAACCGGATTTGGATACTAAAAGATTTCCCAAGCTTTAAACATCCCAAGGAGCACTGTGCAAGCAATCAAATTGAAATGGAAGGAGTATCAGACCACTGCAAATCTACCAAGACCCGTCCGTCCCTCTAAACTTTCATCTCGAACAAGGAGAAGACTGATCAGAGATGCAGCCAAGAGGCCCATGATCACTCTGGATGAACTGGAGAGATCTACAGCTGAGGTGGGAGCATCTAGCCATAGGACAACAATCAGTCATACACTGCACAAATATGGCCTTTATGGAAGAGTGGCAAGAAGAAAGTCATTTCTCAAAGATATCCATAAAAAGTGTTGTTTAAAGTTTGCCACAAGCCACCTGGGAGACACACCAAACATGTGGAAGACGGTGCTCTGGTCACATGAAACCGAAATCCAACTGTTTGGCCACAATGCAAAACGACATGTTTGGCGTAAAAGCAACACAGCTCATCACCCTGAACACACCATCCCCACTGTCAAACATGGTGGTGGCAGCAGCATGGTTTGGGCCTGCTTTTCATCAGCAGGGACAGGGAAGATGGTCAGAATTGATGGGAAGATGGATGGGGCTAAATACAGGACCATTCTGGAAGAAAACCTGTTTGAGTCTGCAAGAGACCCGAGACTGGGACGGAGATTTATCTTCCAACAAGACAATGATCCAAAACATAAAGCCAAATCTACAATGGAATGGTTCACAAATTAACGTTTCCAGGTGTTGGAATGGCCAAGTCAAAGTCCAGACCTGAATCCAATCGAGAATCTGTGGAAAGAGCTGAAGACTGCTGTTCACAAACGCTCTCCATCCAACCTCACTGAGCTCGAGCTGTTTTGCAACGAAGAATGGGCAAGAATTTCAGTCTCTCCATGTGCAAAACTGATAGAGACATACCCCAAGAGACTTTCAGCTGGAATTGCAGCAAAAGGCAGCGCTACAAAGTATTAACGCAAGGGGGCCGAATAATTGCATGCCCCACTTTTCAGTTTTTTGTTAAAAAAGTTTGACACATCCAATAAATTTCATTCCTATTCACGATGGTGTCCCACTTGTTGTTGATTCTTCACAAAAATTAAAAATTTTATATTGTTATGTTTGAAGCCTGAAATGTGGCAAAAGGTTGAAAAGTTCAAGGGGGGCGAATACTTTCACAAGGCACTGTAACTGTCAGACTTTGGTTGTCCCGCACAAAGGCGCCACATAAAAAGCAGATGTTGGGGAGTAATTTATTTCTTACACGTGGTCCTTAGGTTAAACAAATCCTGTGCGAATAGGGCTTTAAAGACATAAAAACCTGGAGGACTAAAATTTCTCCTTTTGAACACAGACGAGACTGATGATGTAGTTTTTGGATCTGGGCATATTAGGAATAAAATTGTCAGTCTTTCACCCTCCTTGGATGGCATTAATCTTAAACGTTTGTTTACACGAAGGTAAAAGATGCATACAAAGCCGAACCCCACCCCAACCTAGGACTGTCAGACCACATCTCAATCTTCCTGGCCCCTGCTTACATGCCCCCGCTGAGATGCTCCAGACCGGTACAAAAGAAAGTTAAATGCTGGATCCAGGACAGTGGCCCCATACTGAGAGATTGTTTTGACCGAACAGACTGGCAGGTTTTCAGAGAAGCTGCTGAAAATGGAGGTTCGCTTGATCTTGACCAATACACATCCTCAGTTCTGGGTTACATTAGTACATGTACTGAAACCGTCTCCACTATCAGAAATGTTAAAAGCTACCCAAACAGAAAACCTTGGCTGAATGCAGAGGTGCATACCCTGCTGGAAGCCAGGAACACTGCCTTCAGGTCTGGAAACTCAGAGGAGCTGAGTAGGACAAGAAAAGAGCTGGTTGCTGGTATTAAGAAGACCAAGACCACATATGCACAGAGGATCGAGGGTCAATTCATCTCACAAGACCCTCGGAGCATGTGGAGGGGCATTAAGTGCATAACAGATTATAAAGGAAGGAGCGAACAATGCCCCAAAGACCCATCTCTGCCTGATGCCCTCAACAAGTTCTATGCACGCTTTGAAGACCCGAACAGACCACCCAGCACCAGACTCACCTCACCACCGGATGAAGAGCATCTCAGCGTGACCTCAGCAGAAGTAAGGAGTACCTTCAGGAGGATTAATCCGCACAAAGCAACTGGCCCAGACAACATCCCCGGAAAAGTGTTGAAGGAATGTGCTGATCAGCTCTGTGAGGTGCTGGCAGACATCTTTAACACCTCACTTACCGACAGTAAGTACAGACAGTTCCCACCTGCCTGAAGACTGCCACCATCATCCCAGTCCCAAAAAGCTCTACAGTGACTGGTCTGAATGACTATCGGTCAGTGTCCCTCACCCGGATAGTTGCTAAATGCTTCGAAAAACTGGTCATGACTCACATCAAAACAACCATCAACATGAACGAGGACCCTCATCAGTATGCATACCGTGAGAACAGATCAACAGAGGATGCCATCTCCTCTGTGGTCCACACTGTGCTCAACCACCTGGAGCAGAAAAACTCTTACGTCCGTATGCTCTTTGTGGACTTCACATCCGCCTTCAACACCATGATCCCCCAAACCCTGATGGACAAACTATCCACACTAGGACTAAGCCCCTCCATTTGCAACTGGGTACTAGACTTTTTAACAAACAGACCACAGTTAGTGAGGATCCACAACTTCTCCTCCTCCACCATAACCCTCAGCACTGGCTCTCCTCAGGGATGTGTGTTGAGCCCCCTCCTGTTTACTCTGCTCACGTATGATTGTGCAGCTACCCATCCAGGCTGTCACATTGTAAAGTTTGCAGATGATACAGCGGTGGTGGGATGCATCACAATGATGAGTCCACCTACAGGCAAGAGGTGGAATGCCTGGAGAGCTGGTGCAAAGAGAATAACCTTCACACCAATGTGAAGAAGACAAAGGAGATGATTGTGGACTTCAGAAGGAATAAAAACATCTTCACCCCCCTGAACATAAGAGGATCTGCAGTGGAAGTGGTCTCCAGCTACAAGTACTTGGGTGTACACATGAATGACAACCTCAGCTGGAGCAACAGCACCACCAGCCTGATCAAGAAAGCTCATCAGAGACGCTACTTCCTCAGACGGCTGAGGCGAGCTGGTCTGGGAAGCTCCGTCCTCACCTCCTTCTACAGGTGTGCAGTGGAGAGCATCCTGTGCTCCAGCATCAACGTGTGGCATGGAGGCTGCACAGCTGCAGAAAGAAAAGCTTTGCAGAGAGTGGTGAAGGCTGCACAGAAGTCTGTCAGAAACAGCCTCCCCACCATCACAGACATCTACACCTCCAGATGCAGGAAGAGGGCCACCTGCATCATGAAGGACCACACTCACCCAGCACACACACTTTTTGCCCCACTCCCCTCAGGAAGGAGGTTAAGGAGCATTAAGTGTAGAACCACTAGACTGAGGAACAGCTTCTACCCTGATTGGCTGTTAGACTCATGAATCTCTACCCAGAATAATCACTATGAAAAACCATATCATGCTGCTGCTGATCTGTTTCAATGTTGATGTGTTCATGCGTGCACATCCGCTCACACAGACTCATGTTCATGTTTGTGCTGATGTTCATTGTTTTATGTTATGAGTGCTTAGTGTATATTTAGTTGATGTTTTTCTTAGTTCATATCTTAGATGTTATTACTGTTTTTCTTATACATTTTATTGTTGGATGTAACTGGGACCCTGTGTACATAATTTCGCTCCACCACATGTACCACTTGAGGTGCGAATGACAATAAAGAATCTCTGACTCTGACTTAATCTGTGACGGATGTAGTAGTACATATACGAGATATATGCATACAATTTTCACGAGTTCCTCATCTTTCTGACTGTGTAATGTCGTGCATTGAATTTTAACAGAAATGCGAACGAGAGACGTTATTATCTTTGACCCATCAAATGAATGCGGTCATTTATTTTCAGAATCAAAGTTTAACATCAAACATTTACATTAATTTGGCAAAACATGAAAATAATAACAGACAAGTTTCACAGATAATGAGCTTCAATCACGCGGCGGTGATTGAGGACTTTGCTTCAGATATTTCTAAAATATCTGTACTGATTTTATGAGAAAGCAGAGTTTAAGGTGGAGATTTATCTTACAGAGAGATATGTGAGGGAATTAATCTGTTATGACCAGAACGTGCACGCTCCATCAGATCTCAGCTTGCTTCCGGTACACTTTAGTCGAAGAAGAAACTGTTACCTGGTTGACGATGACTCAATGTCGGTATAGAATCCTTCAGACTTTTCAGCGTCTCCGTTGAGAGCAGCTGAAATCCTTCGAGAGTCGTGCGTGGTGTTCAAACAGAAATTATAATTCCAAAACGTCTCTGGATCATCCTGAACGCGTCTGCATCCAAGAGCTTTAACTCCATCACTCTGTGCGCTCTCTAGTTGAACTCATTTCTGAGTGCAGCAACACAGCAACCAACAAACTCCGACAACTCAGCGTCTCAGCTTCTTGCAACTCCTTCAACTCCTTCAACTCTTTCAACTCTAACATGAACTGGGAAGTTGCCACATTTTAAATGGGTCGACTTCCGGGTCATTTGAGAGCTTTTGATTGGTCGATGGACCAGGAATAGAGGTGTGGTTTGTGATGTAAGATGTTATCATAAGTCAAGGATTGTTTTAGTGACAACAGGAAGATTATTGTAGGACTTCAGACTTCGTGGAGTCTCACACTTATTATCTTCTGAAAAAGTTTAAACATGACATTTTCCTCGGTAAACATTTTAGTTGACCGAAAACCGACCTTTAACATACTTACAAACTTGGCTCATTTCAGACAGAAAATCAAGAAAAGCATATTAACCTGATTTCTTCTTTGAATGAGGAATAA
>NC_056514.1:15348745-15354146 GCF_014905685.2 Nematolebias whitei | reverse complement strand
TCTCTGAAGATGAATCAGCTGGTACGGAGTTCCATTTAACGCTACCATTTCCAGCGTCTCCGTAGGATGGTTGGAAAACGTCCGGAGTAGTGACGGTACTTCGTTCGACAGCAGCTCACCTCTGAGTGGGCTCGCATGAGCTGTGAGCCCGTCAGAGGTTCCACTCAGATGTGGAAGATTCCATAATCCCCACGAGACTCGGAACTTTGTTCTGCGTTCTGCGTTCCGAACTGCATTCTACGTTCCGAACTGAACTTTGTTCAGCTTAGTTCCCGTTATTCTGGTTGTTCTCGTTGTTCCTGCCTGGAACTAGGAAGTGTTAACGCTTTTTAAAGAAGTCACTTCCGGTTCCTCTGAGAACTTTCTGATTGGTTGAAAGAACCAATCAGGGGTGTGGTTTTGGTGACGTAAGAGGTCACTAGAAGTCAGAAAAACAATTTAATGTTTAGGAACAGATAAAGAGATGTTTTAAGAACAGACAGAAAGATGTTTTGAAGAAACAGAGACCTTTGGAGCCAGTTCTCCTTCTATCTATCTGAAAAAGTTAAACATGACATTTCTTTCCAATAAACATGTTTTTGACCGAAACTTGACTTTTGACCCACTTACTCCTTCTCATTTCAGACAGAGAATCAAAATGCATAATTACTCTTGTAACAAACATTAACATGATTTCTACTTTGAATGAGGATTAAAAATCATTTATACTGTTTCACAGTTGATTTAAAATGAGTAGTTCACTTCAACATTTAAAATGGTGTGAACTAAACACACTTTTGATTATCAAGACATTTGTAAAATAGTAATGATAATAAAAAAGAGAGTGTTCTTTCAATTGATCAGTGCAGGACACACTTAGAAAGTCTCTGGATGAACTTAATTTTGTGTTTCTGGACTCAAATCAATGAAGTAACAGTTCTTGTCCCAGGAAGGCCCTCAGGGCCAGATTTGACCTGAGGCTTAGTTCACTACAGTCCCCCCTTTGGAAATCATCGCCTGTCCATGGTGATGAATTCCAACATGAACTTACGCCTTCGAATGTCCTTGAGCTTGATGTAATCCAGCAAGGAAAACAAAAGTCAAAGGAGGTAATCCCACAATGTTTTTGGTAATTCCATTGTGTTGATGGTAATTCCATAATGTTGTTGGTAATTCCATTGTAGCAATGCTTTAACCCCTTTGAAACAAAGTCTGTAATCCATTGGAAAAAGTCATATAATCCACAACGGTAAATCCACAACGAATGGAGGTGTTGATTGATCAGCATACAGAGGGGTTCCCTTGGATTGAACTGAAGATACGGCCACTGGATGAAGATTGGAGACCGACGTCAGGATTGCAGGTCTCCTCCAGCGAAGGTTGTCTCTGGGCGACGTTCAGTCGGTGCCGTTCTGGCTCAATGTGTCATGCAATTATGTGGTTTAAGGTGGGTTTATGAAGGGATTTTACATAAGGCCTTAACCTATATGCACCTGGTGTGTAAGCTATTATGATTGGGAACAGCTACAGCTACCAGTTAAGGGGTGGAACATGCTGAAAAGGGTAGTTATAGGGATTTATACCTATAGAAGGGCATTCCAAACTATTTTTCCATTCCTAACTTGGTTTAAGTTAGATTTACTTGGCAAAATATAGTTTGGTTCAATTGTCTGTTTGTCTTTTAGACGAATGACTTGAGATTGGGTGTTTGGTTTCCCCATAAATGTTTTTGGAGTCTATGGCGAGACTCATCAAAAGAATTAGCTATCCCCCCTAATAGAATTGTTCGAGTAGGTTCGGCTTAAGCGTTGTGAGACCAATGTAGATTATGGTACTTAAGGTAGCATTAATCTACATTGACTCCGCAAAGATTACATTTTAACGAGTGAACTGCATGTTGGCATAGTTAAAGGCCTCTTAGTCTCTAACTCAACTACACACAAAATTCATTCTTGCTTGGGGTGTTCAGAAACAATACCAAAAACCAATTAAACGATGTCTCAACATCGACAAAAACAGTGACTAAGCAACCAGTAAAACAACGTTTCAACATTGACAAAAGTAGTGATTAAGCAACTAGAAAACGACGTTTCGGTGCGTCACTCACTCTGAATGTCAGATTTGATCACGTTATTGCGTCTGGTAACATTACCCTAACTGGCGTCACCCCCCTTCGGTCATGGGAGACCGCGAACACGGGTGAGGACGTCGCTCCATGAGCTAAAGTTAGGTTGTCCTTGAGTAGTTTTAACTGTTTGCGCAGCTGAAAGAAGACTTTAAGGTCTGGATTGGAATCCAGTTCACCTTTTGATGGAGTGTATTTGTCTGGGTCAGTCAGATACAGTATCATCGAGTTAATTGCAGGATCCAACTTCTGAAGTTGGATGATGTCTGGGTCAGGTGAAAATGACTTTTCATATTTTAAAAGAACTTGGCGAAGTTTGTCTCTTTCTTCATCAGATGTCAGAGTGTCGGCTTGGGCGACCACCTGTTCAATCTGTGATGAGACTGATAAGGGTTCTTGCTCTTTGGGGAGCTCCAACGAATCCCTTTCTGAGTCGTCGGACCTGTCTATGGGTAAGACACCATAGGTTTGAGGTCCTTGGTCGACGTCATCGGTTGAGAAAAGAGCTATGGCCTGTGTCGGTTTTGTGAACCATACTGGCCCAGTTTCTTGACTCGGTACCAGGTTATCTGGGAGTCCTCCCAGAAATGGAATGCCTGGTTCAAAATCATGAAAATCAGTGGAAATCAACCATCCTAGCATAGTGTTTTTTGGGATCATCACCTCATCCGTGCCTGTGTTACACACAGCAACAGATGTGGTCCTGGAGTCAAGGCTCACTTGGTTCGTGGCTTCCATGGACAGTCCCAAGTTGAAAAATGCAGGAGAAGGTTGAAAATATGCCTGTTTATGGCTAATAGCTTGTCCAGCTATGATGTGGATTCGCACCATTAGGTTAATCACCTGAGGTGGTACTGTGGTGGTTTGGTTGCTAGCAAGCTGGCAGGCCTCTGGAATGGTCTGCCCAGCCTTAAGGTTTGCTGTGTCTAGCACAGGAGGATCCTTTGTGGCTGGTTTTAGGGACCACAGCACCTTGTTGATGGTGTCCACGTGGACACCCAACCTTACCAAAATGTCAGAGCCTATGTAGGTTGCATGTGGTAAGTTTTGGATCACGAGAAACGGGTGAACCAGTTCTCGTTGATTCCAGTTCAGTTTTAGGTTAATGACTCCTTCAGCGGTCATTACCTGTGAACTATTGGGAACTAATGGAAAGCGGAAAGCTTTTTTAATTAGTTCTAGACCCACGTGTTTGTGAACCAAGGTTTCATAGAAAGCTCGGTTAATTGCTGATTTATCCGTCCACAGAGACAGAACAGCATCGTTGGTGTGGGATCCTTGGATCTCTACACCCTTAACCACCAGTGGTAGGTAGTGTTCGGTGGACTCTGACTGCTTCAGCTCACAGAGGAGGCTGTCTTGTTGGGTCAGAGTTTGGACTACCGGGTGGGTCTCTTTGGTTTCACATGATTTCAGAGGAGTACTCACCGGGCTCGTGTCCTCAGCTGAGGAGTCCTTTGCGCCTTCCGCGGTACCTGCTGTTAGGCAGTCTGTGTTACACTCCGGAGGCATTTGTATTGGCAGTGGTTTGCTCACCTTGGCCCACATCGTTTGATCACCATAATCTATAACCGCGTCGAAGCGATTTATAAAATCCTGGCCAACCAAAAATGGGAATGAGTCAACACGAGACACGTGTACCGGGTGGTATAGTGTCATTCTGCCAATCTGCACGTGAACCACTGCTATAGCTGTCAGGGTTGTCCTCTTCTCTGAGAGACCCTGCATTTCTATAGCACATTCTGTGAGAGGTATTATCCTGTTAACACCGGCAGCGGCTGTCCTCAGCTCCTCTAACAGTTTAGCTGACATAATTGTTATGTCTGCCCCACTGTCCAGAAGTGCTTCATGTGTGAGGACTCCTTCGAGTGTTACTGACAGGTACGCCTTCTTGGCGACCCCCCTTCTGATAAAGTTACACAGAAACCTCTTAGGTTTTTTCTGACGTTTCTTCACACGTTCAGCCTTGTCTGTGTAATCTTGGTTTGTCTGAACCGTCAGCACAGCAGTAGCTGTTTCTGAGTGTTCAACTTGCGATGACTCGTCATCGTTTGTGTGTGAGTTTACCCCCCCTCTTCCGATGAGGGGTTGTTGGAGGCAACAACAACAATGTCTTGGTGTGTTCCACCGACATCTGTGATGTTGTCATTTGCGCCCTCAGATGTAATAGTGATTACATCACTGCATAGTGCTCCAGGTTGGTTTCCCGTGTCAGTGTGTTTCAAAGTTTCTAACAACCTGCGTAGTTTCTCTGTCTCTTCCGAGCTCAGAGGTGTAGGGCCTTGTTTCTGGAACCTTTGTGATTTTTTCGCCTCGGTTCGTTTCGTCTGAGGTGGGGGACGGTTAGGTACGTCTTTTGGGGGTTCCTTTTCGGACTTCCCCTGATAATATGGGTCATGGTTCCCATATCTTTGCGTCCTACGCACACTCCATTTACGATAATCACGTTCATCCTCTGAAAGAGGAGCTTTTTCGTCCCAGCGTGCACCTTCATGACGCGGTTTGTTAGTTTGAAAAGACTGTTTTTTCTCGCCTTTCTTAGGAGGGGGAGGCGATACACGCCGTCCTTCCAATTCTAGCGAGTGGGGTTTAACCTTTACACCAGGAAACACCTCTATGGGCGTCTTAGCATGAGAACATGCCTCAAACACATTCACAGCACACTGTTTAATCTCATTGATGGATTTTTCTCTGAAATTTGCCATCATTTGTACTGACATTTTAAAGTCGGTGTGGAGATTTTTGCTGAAAACAAATTTAAAACCTTCTTCCTCCATTCCGGTTTCATTTCTGTAACCAAAATAAGCTTGGAAGATTCTTTTGTAATAAACCTTTGGATGTTCATGCTTGCCTTGCATGACCTTGTCAGCAGCTGGGAAACCAGCAGGTCCCGTGCAGGGGTCGTACTCCCTGATCAAAGCTTCACACAGAAGGTTGTAATCCCTTCTCGTTGCATCAGGTTGACGCTCGATGAAGGTGAACACCTCCCTGTCCGAAGTGAGCCTTATCAGACTGATTTTATCCTCAACCGTAGCATTAGGATAACCACTCAGTCTGAATTCAAGGTCATTCAGATACGCTTTTGTGCCCGTTGAACCCATTGGACCAGGTACAAAGCGTTGAACATGTTTTGAGATTTTTTGCAAATCATCTATTGAAAGAGGAAGTTTCAATGGTCTCTCTTGCCTGCTTGGTAGTGGAAACCTGTTCAGGTCTGTCCCTATTACTTCAGGTAAGGGTGGAGGTGTGTGTGATGTAAGGAGATTTGGGTCTGAAGCCCAGTGTGTCCCCACATTC
>NC_056514.1:15344529-15348645 GCF_014905685.2 Nematolebias whitei | reverse complement strand
CCCATCTTTAAAACTTTTCTATCTGCCAGTAATTAATCCAGATATTTTCAGAAATGTCTGTTGGTTTAAAAGCTGCAAGTGAAACCATGGCCGTATGGTTGTCTAATTGTAAAGCTTGCTAATTAAGCTATGTGTTATTGTAATCATTTTTGCCAAATTAATGTAAATGTTTGATGTTAAATTTTGATTCTGTTAATAAATGACCACGTTCATTTTGATGGGTCAAAGAAAATTAACGTCTCACGTCACATTTAATCATTCAATGCACGATATTACTCAGTCCAGAAAAATGAAAGAATCCATTTAATTTATGAATAATATCTGACAGATATAGTTCATTGCATCTGGTGGCCCGTAACGGGTTCATAAAATGGACTGTTATTCGTGTAACAATTGAATTTATCATGTTGGCATATCTGATCTTAACTGAAATTAGCTTAAAAGTGCAGATTGCTGTGTGAAACGCAGCGTTTTGCAGCTGTGGGGTTCAGAGAAAGTTTACAGTTGTGGTGTTTTTAGAGCTGAAATAACGTCAATGGTTCATTTGAAAGCTGAAATGGTACATCTGTTATCTGTGAGCTAATAAGCTGTTGAAAGTGTTTGATTATGTTTAATCTGTGATGCAGAGAGGAACGGGTTCTGATCGAATCGGTTCTGTTCCGGCTCGGTTCTGATTCGTTCGAACGAGTCGTTTGCATGATTAAACTGCTGTTTTGAACAGCCGCCGCCGTCTCAGTACGCTGTTGAGAGTTTATTTGTCACATTTTTTAACAGAAAATAGTGCATTTTGACAGTTTTAATGAAAGAAAGTTGACCGGACTTTTTCAGGCTAATGCTAACACGCCTAGCTGAAATGACGAAGTGTCATTGGTCGAAAACCGCTGTTTGAAACGCTCTGATTCGCTGAGAGACGAGTGACGTGTCTGTCGTCACTTCCTCTGATGTCAGATTATAAAACCCACCCCCGTTGCTGTCTCTGATGATTGGTTGATTCAGTCACGTGACCCCGGAAATGAGTCTCGGTTCAACCGAAGCCTCCACTGTGTTTAAAATCGCTAAATGGAGCCACCACTGTTCCCACAAAACTCATGTTTCATGCATAAAAGACGTGCTTTTTAAAGCAACGCCACGTTTAAGCTTTAAATCCGTTCAGAAATGTTGATTTGACCGAGTTGCGCTGATGCTAATTTTAAGCTAAGCGGCTAACAACCGGATATCAACAGAACGATCCACAGGAAGTTGTCATAGACTCCTGCTGGTATAAATAAGCTTACACCACCACCTGCTGTTGAAAGAGGAGTATAACAGTTTTCCTGAAGGGGAGACTGATAATTCCTCATTTGTTTTTTCTTTTTCTTTTTCATCCAACCTGGTTTATTCGAGTAACTGTTAAAATAGCGAATTTCTGGGACAAAACTGCTTAAAAAGCATTTAAAAAAACTAAAGTTGCTGTGAAACTTTTAGAAAAATTGCAGGTTTATTTAATGTTAAGTGTTTTAGAGTAAATATCACTGAGAAGCCTGGTTCTTGTACCTGTTTGATTTAAGCACGTTAAGTAACACTGCCAGAAAGGAGGCATTTACTTAAAAATATTCATGAATTGGGGTAAAACCTACGAATAGGTGCCCATCCATTTGAAGAAGTGGCTTACACAGTACTGTTGAGTGAACCCAGAGCTAAAAAGTGTGTGAAACTCACATGACACTTGAATACAAATATTTACCTGTTAAAATAATCTGAAGTTGGCAACTGTTTAACCAGATAAGTGCTGAACAGTGAATAACCATGGCAGGTGTGACAGAAAAGGATTTTGATCCTTGTGAGATGAAGGACTGTTTAGAGGGAGCGTTAACGTTGCTCACAGACTCCTTACATCCATATGGTGAACAGGTGGACAGCATGAACTCAAAAGAGTTATTGGACAAGCTGAAGGAGGTTGCAGAGTGTGTGACCTCTACAGACATAACAAAGTCAAGCTATGAAAAGCTGGCAAAATTGGTGCTCTTACTGAAAGCATCATTCTATGCAGTGGTAAACAAGGCTGATGACCTTGAGATAAGGTTAAACAGTGAAAAAGAGGTGGTTCAGGAAATTGAAGAACGCTTCCTTCAATTTAAAAGTGAACACGAGGTCCTCACTAAGAAACATCCTGAACAGATGATTCAGTCACAGCAAGACGCACGTGCAGAAATTGATTCACTGAATAGCCAAGTACAGTCACTGAATGCATCACTCACTGAAGCCAGGGATGCTAAAGAACTGTTTTCCACAGCATACTTTGCATTAAGACGGGATCACAACGAGACAATGTCACAAGTGTCCCGCTACAAAACTGAGATAGACGTGCTTAAAACACAACTTTGCCATGCAGAACGGAAATATGATGAGAGGCATGGACAGAATGTGGGGACACACTGGGCTTCAGACCCAAATCTCCTTACATCACACACACCTCCACCCTTACCTGAAGTAATAGGGACAGACCTGAACAGGTTTCCACTACCAAGCAGGCAAGAGAGACCATTGAAACTTCCTCTTTCAATAGATGATTTGCAAAAAATCTCAAAACATGTTCAACGCTTTGTACCTGGTCCAATGGGTTCAACGGGCACAAAAGCGTATCTGAATGACCTTGAATTCAGACTGAGTGGTTATCCTAATGCTACGGTTGAGGATAAAATCAGTCTGATAAGGCTCACTTCGGACAGGGAGGTGTTCACCTTCATCGAGCGTCAACCTGATGCAACGAGAAGGGATTACAACCTTCTGTGTGAAGCTTTGATCAGGGAGTACGACCCCTGCACGGGACCTGCTGGTTTCCCAGCTGCTGACAAGGTCATGCAAGGCAAGCATGAACATCCAAAGGTTTATTACAAAAGAATCTTCCAAGCTTATTTTGGTTACAGAAATGAAACCGGAATGGAGGAAGAAGGTTTTAAATTTGTTTTCAGCAAAAATCTCCACACCGACTTTAAAATGTCAGTACAAATGATGGCAAATTTCAGAGAAAAATCCATCAATGAGATTAAACAGTGTGCTGTGAATGTGTTTGAGGCATGTTCTCATGCTAAGACGCCCATAGAGGTGTTTCCTGGTGTAAAGGTTAAACCCCACTCGCTAGAATTGGAAGGACGGCGTGTATCGCCTCCCCCTCCTAAGAAAGGCGAGAAAAAACAGTCTTTTCAAACTAACAAACCGCGTCATGAAGGTGCACGCTGGGACGAAAAAGCTCCTCTTTCAGAGGATGAACGTGATTATCGTAAATGGAGTGTGCGTAGGACGCAAAGATATGGGAACCATGACCCATATTATCAGGGGAAGTCCGAAAAGGAACCCCCAAAAGACGTACCTAACCGTCCCCCACCTCAGACGAAACGAACCGAGGCGAAAAAATCACAAAGGTTCCAGAAACAAGGCCCTACACCTCTGAGCTCGGAAGAGACAGAGAAACTACGCAGGTTGTTAGAAACTTTGAAACACACTGACACGGGAAACCAACCTGGAGCACTATGCAGTGATGTAATCACTATTACATCTGAGGGCGCAAATGACAACATCACAGATGTCGGTGGAACACACCAAGACATTGTTGTTGTTGCCTCCAACAACCCCTCATCGGAAGAGGGGGGGTAAACTCACACACAAACGATGACGAGTCATCGCAAGTTGAACACTCAGAAACAGCTACTGCTGTGCTGACGGTTCAGACAAACCAAGATTACACAGACAAGGCTGAACGTGTGAAGAAACGTCAGAAAAAACCTAAGAGGTTTCTGTGTAACTTTATCAGAAGGGGGGTCGCCAAGAAGGCGTACCTGTCAGTAACACTCGAAGGAGTCCTCACACATGAAGCACTTCTGGACAGTGGGGCAGACATAACAATTATGTCAGCTAAACTGTTAGAGGAGCTGAGGACAGCCGCTGCCGGTGTTAACAGGATAATACCTCTCACAGAATGTGCTATAGAAATGCAGGGTCTCTCAGAGAAGAGGACAACCCTGACAGCTATAGCAGTGGTTCACGTGCAGATTGGCAGAATGACACTATACCACCCGGTACACGTGTCTCGTGTTGACTCATTCCCATTTTTGGTTGGCCAGGATTTTATAAATCGCT
>NC_056514.1:15343097-15344429 GCF_014905685.2 Nematolebias whitei | reverse complement strand
AAAGGACTCCTCAGCTGAGGACACGAGCCCGGTGAGTACTCCTCTGAAATCATGTGAAACCAAAGAGACCCACCCGGTAGTCCAAACTCTGACCCAACAAGACAGCCTCCTCTGTGAGCTGAAGCAGTCAGAGTCCACCGAACACTACCTACCACTGGTGGTTAAGGGTGTAGAGATCCAAGGATCCCACACCAACGATGCTGTTCTGTCTCTGTGGACGGATAAATCAGCAATTAACCGAGCTTTCTATGAAACCTTGGTTCACAAACACGTGGGTCTAGAACTAATTAAAAAAGCTTTCCGCTTTCCATTAGTTCCCAATAGTTCACAGGTAATGACCGCTGAAGGAGTCATTAACCTAAAACTGAACTGGAATCAACGAGAACTGGTTCACCCGTTTCTCGTGATCCAAAACTTACCACATGCAACCTACATAGGCTCTGACATTTTGGTAAGGTTGGGTGTCCACGTGGACACCATCAACAAGGTGCTGTGGTCCCTAAAACCAGCCACAAAGGATCCTCCTGTGCTAGACACAGCAAACCTTAAGGCTGGGCAGACCATTCCAGAGGCCTGCCAGCTTGCTAGCAACCAAACCACCACAGTACCACCTCAGGTGATTAACCTAATGGTGCGAATCCACATCATAGCTGGACAAGCTATTAGCCATAAACAGGCATATTTTCAACCTTCTCCTGCATTTTTCAACTTGGGACTGTCCATGGAAGCCACGAACCAAGTGAGCCTTGACTCCAGGACCACATCTGTTGCTGTGTGTAACACAGGCACGGATGAGGTGATGATCCCAAAAAACACTATGCTAGGATGGTTGATTTCCACTGATTTTCATGATTTTGAACCAGGCATTCCATTTCTGGGAGGACTCCCAGATAACCTGGTACCGAGTCAAGAAACTGGGCCAGTATGGTTCACAAAACCGACACAGGCCATAGCTCTTTTCTCAACCGATGACGTCGACCAAGGACCTCAAACCTATGGTGTCTTACCCATAGACAGGTCCGACGACTCAGAAAGGGATTCGTTGGAGCTCCCCAAAGAGCAAGAACCCTTATCAGTCTCATCACAGATTGAACAGGTGGTCGCCCAAGCCGACACTCTGACATCTGATGAAGAAAGAGACAAACTTCGCCAAGTTCTTTTAAAATATGAAAAGTCATTTTCACCTGACCCAGACATCATCCAACTTCAGAAGTTGGATCCTGCAATTAACTCGATGATACTGTATCTGACTGACCCAGACAAATACACTCCATCAAAAGGTGAACTGGATTCCAATCCAGACCTTAAAGTCTTCTTTCAGCTGCGCAAACA
>NC_056514.1:15342076-15342997 GCF_014905685.2 Nematolebias whitei | reverse complement strand
ATAGGAATGTTAAATTCAACAAAGAACACAATCTTTATTTCACAACAATTCCCCCTTTCGACCTCATCTAGAAAAGAGGTCGACATCAAACGGAAGAATATGCTGAAACAACAGGTAAATTTTCAAAACCTGTCGCAATCTGACCTGCTAATTTGTGCTCATCAGGAACTCCCTGAGGGATTCCTATGGCATCAATATATGTAGTAGAGCCCACAATGGGGTCAAAATTATGCGTTGAACGTCTCTTCCTACTGGGAGAGATGGAGGTGTCATTTAAAACTTCCAAACGAGGGCCAATCAAGGTTAACGATGCAGCTAAGCGTACTAATACACACAATCCCACAGTATCCTGAGGGATATGTGTTAATAAACGTCCACCACCACAATAATAATACAAATCAGCGCGAGCCACCTTACCCACACCTCCAGGCTGCTCACACTCTGGTAAACCGGGAATGATGCAGAAATATTCAAAAGAGAAAATGAGTGACAACACGATGGATGACAAAACACCTATCCCTATCACAACGTGCTTTGGTGGCCACCACATTTTGATCTTAAAACAGAAACTGTACTCAATAAATGAAGATGTCTCGCACAGCGACTTCCTCAGCAGACAGCCAGGCAAGCAGTTCCTTTAACACAAAATGAATACAAAATAACACTCTGTTAATATACTGCTTATAATTGATTATAGGTATTTCTTTTCAACGTTACAAACTGAATATACTTATCACTTTCAAGCTAAGTAAATAAATGGATGCGCTCTAAATCAAGACTACAATTAAAAGATAAGAGAAAAATGGTTAGTACACATGTCATACAATATTGTTACAATCACAAGTACTCAGGGCATACCCTGGGGTGCTCAGAGACGTTCCTCCTATGTCTCTGAGTTTTCTTCGTGAAGTGTGAGACTCT
>NC_056514.1:15337477-15341976 GCF_014905685.2 Nematolebias whitei | reverse complement strand
CTTTGGTCTACAAGACATGAATGTCCAGTTTTACGACTTTAGATGGTCTCTGCCAGCTCTCTCGCTCTTCCTGGCTCTGAGGCAGGCGCACACTGGCTCCAGTGGTACCAAACGTCCCCCTTTCCTCTGAGGCGGACTGCGTGGGACGTTCTCTCTGTAACCTGATAAGGGCCCGTCCACCTGGGCTCCTGCCACTTCCTTTTAATGACCCTCAGCAAGACCCACTCCGCGGTGGGGAGACCAGGTTCCTCTGGTCTTTCTGTTAGGCTCTGTTTGTGGTGGACCTGCTGAGTAAAGTTAGACACTAATGCTTTTAACTCATCAAGGTATACCTTATGTTCCATCGTACGGTCCTCCTCACTGGTCAGTGAGCATACGGTTGATCCAGGAAAGGGTTTACCTGTATTTAACTCATAGGGAGAAAAGCCAGTTCCATTATTCACAGAAGTTCTCACGGTCATTAAGGCGATTTGTAATGCTTCCACCCAGTTTAATTTAGTCTGTGCACAGATTTTGCCCAATTTTTGTTTTATGTTCTGGTTCATCCTTTCGACCTTCCCTTAAGACTGGGGATGGTACACGGTTCCAAAAGCATGTTTTAGGCCTAACATTTTTTCCACAGCCTGCAGATCTTTGTTTTTAAAATGTGTGCCATTGTCTGGTCTGATTTTTGTTGGGAAACCGTGTCTGGGGATGTAATGGTTAATCAGAAACTTCACCACTGTTTTGCTGTCTTCTCTTCTTGCAGGTATGGCTTCTAGCCACCCTGTAAATGCGTCAACACACATCAATACATATCTGAACCCTTTAACAGGTTCATACATATCAGTGTAATCTAGAATCACCTCCTGTCCCGGTCGGTGCAGGAGAGGAAAAGAACCTCGTTCAGGTTTTACTGTAGGCCGAATGTTGTACTTTAAACAAACAGTACAGGTGTCAACATATGCTGTTACCATATTTTTTAGATAAGGGTGTCACCATTGTCGAAGATTTCTTAACATTGTCTGCATCCCACGTGTGCTAATCCATGTGCTTCCTGAAATACTGCCTGTTTTAAAGTCATAGGCAAGATCCACTTCTAATTCGGTCCTATCCATACTTTAAACTCCCCTTTTTTCTGACCTCCTCTGTTAAACCATAATGTCTTTTCCTCTGCTACATTCTTCTCATCCCATCGATTCACTTTCTGACATTCCTCTTCCACTGTCACCATCTGGACTCTTGGCTGCCCTGTCAGCTTGCCTGTTTCCTTCCGCTGTGTCTGATTGTGTAACATCATGACCTTTACACCTCACAACCGCCACTTTTGCTGGCCACATCAAACTGTCAGCTAAATCCTTAATGAGTTCCTCATGTTTAATTGGTTTGTTACCTGCCGTTCGAAAACCTGCTCTTTTCCACTGTGATAATTGTACATGAACTACACCATAAGCCTACACCGAGTCTGTGTACACTGTAACCTCTTTTCCTTTGCTCATTTTCAAAGCCTCAACGACTGCCTGAATTTCAGCTTTTTGAGCTGACTGATGACCTTCTAGCTGCCCTGAGCTCAGTACCTCGTACTCAACACCATTCTGCTGTACCACAGCAAATCCTGATCTCAAAAACCCATCCTCAAACCTGAAGCAGCAACCATCTGCCATGTTTATGCCTTCATGCAAGAACAATAAATTTGGTTCTGATAGGATCACACTTGCGTACATCAACACCTGTCTACCACCCCCCTTTTTCTGAAACAGAACACCATTATCAGTGTTTTCTGCTTCAGAAACATCAAGAAAAAAACGGGGGGGGGGGAGCAGTCAGGCAGAGCCAAATCAGCTGCTCTGGACAAGAGTTGCTTCAGTTTAATAAACACATGCTCTGCATCTGTGTTCCACACAAGTGTTGCTTTCAGGTTTCTGTTACCTTGATCTTTTACCATCTGTCTGAGTGGAGTGGTGAGTTCACTATAATCAGGTATATAGTGTCTGCTTGTACCATCTGTTTTAAAATGAGTCAATGTGAGTGATCATTATCAAAGCCAGCTGCAGTTTTTGATCACAACCCCCAAAGTGCCTAGATGACCCTCACAGACCAAATGTGGGTTGACACCTCCATCAGGCTGCAGTTGATGTTAGTGACCCTGGACAGAGTGACCACCAGTTCTTCTTTCAGCCCCTCAGTCCTCAGCACCGTCTGTCTGGAAACCAGTTCAGCTTTGTGCAGCAGTTCATATCTCAGCATACAGCAAGACTTGACTTTGTTCTCGCTGTGTACGAACTCCAGGACCCCCTCTGGACAGTTAGTTCAGTTTGCTCTTGGACTGTTAGATCTTTGAAAAGTCACGTTACTTGGCTGAAAAGTTCTTTGTTGTTGTGTCAGTTGTGTTCGACTGACAACTTATTTGAACCGTCCCATTGGTCAGTTTCACAGACCCAACGTCAGCGCCCACCTGAACACATTTGTATCTGATCCGGCCCCCGGCACTCAAGAGTCCTGATCAAAACTCAGATGGATGCTGTATGCAGTTAAATGCTACCTTCTATGTTTTGTGGGCCTAATTAGACTCATCTTCCCACTGCAGAGAAGAAAAAAATTCACAAGGGGTTTTGTTTTAACTGGGATGGGTGACTCCCCCCTCAGCTGCGAGGGGGTGTCAGTAACCTCCCCCACCTGTAACATCACATCTGTTATGTGATATATGGGGTACATTCCTGTAGGGGGATGTGCTGACTGATTGCCGCTTGAGTTATAAGGATGGGGAACTGAACTACCCACTTCCTCACTCTTTTCTTTCATTTTTAACCTCCCTCATTAACTTTCTGTATCTACTTTCCTGCAAGGCGTTTGCCTCTCTCTCTTGCTTGTCAAACTTATCCTCATCTCTCGAGCATTCTTTAATCTTTTCCCACAATTTCAACTTGCTCCTTTACTGGTTTAAAACTTTCCTGCTCGCACTTTTGTAACATGACACTGCTGCCCCTCAGTGTCCATTCTCTCAGGAAATCCAAACACACAGCACACACCTCTTTTTTATTGTCACTGGAAAATTCTGGAACTTTTTTTCTTCTTTTTTTCTACACATTCATACTGTGGTCTTATATTTGACAAAGACACATACACAAAATAAACAAACAAGATACTGACCACTTATTTCAACATTCACGCGAAACACAGACGCCAGAAATATCACAATGGTCACCCTTAAATTGTTGTTGTTGTTTTTTTTAAAACAAAATGTGTTGACTTCCCTTTTAATATCCTAGAAGACAGCAATATTTGTGAACCCGTGACTTCTCTACTCATCACAGATCATAAGTTATTTTATTCAACAAATCTAATTATTAGTTCTAATTTTATTTTAATCTATTCGGTGCGTGCGTCGTATTTAATTAATTAACATCCCACCCAAGTCCCGTACTCACTTAATGAACTTCCAATTTTTAAGTAAGCTTAAATTAACACTGTTTTAAGTTAGACACCACCCTAACAAGTTTACAGTTCAACTTTGTCTCAGAGTTACAGAGGTAGCGGCGGATAAATGATTTTATCCTACAACCCCACCCCCTCTGATCCAGAATCTCGTCAGACTCTGGTTGGCGCGACAATTGCGTGATTTACCTGGGACTGGTTTTATTTTATCTTACTTTTATCTTATTCTTACAGTCGACGTAAACTTCTCTATTTAAAACTATTTATTTGGGAGTCATACACACTGAGCAAAAATTTGCCTATTTTAAGCCCAATTTACAGATTTCGTAATAATAAACAGGCTCTGCTTACCTTCTGTGAATGGCGCGCCGTAGTTCAGTGTGAAAGACTCTGTAACTTATTTCTCACATCTCGGTGGAACCTCCAAATTGTTGTGTTTTTCATCTCACTTCTCCACCCGAGTCTGTTACCGTTTCAATCCTGCAGGAGTCAGTCAAAGACACGCACTTAAATACAAGAGACACGCACCTTCTAGTTTATGAATATTTAATTAGCAAAGAAAGTCAGAAGTCATAAAGTAGTCAAATCATAAAGTAGTCACAAATTCACAAGCATAAACAGTGGATTAGTTAAATGCAGTCATTATTTTAACATATTATTAATTGGATGCATCCCTTTAAACTCTACAATACAACCTTGTTTAAGGAGGAATCTGAAAACGTCCGTCACACTGCTCCATTTTGCTGACTGCTCACTGCTGGCTGCTGGCTGCTGGCTGCTGGCTGCGTCACTCTCCGTCTGCTAACTACCTCGAGGAGAAAACTCTGCACATCCTTTTTTAAAGAAAAAAGGGCGTTCCTTTACACAGCAAAACTAACTTTTCAGCGCGCTCTGAGTCTGCTGTCATGGATTGGCCAGTTTTCAATCCAATCAGAAGTGGTTTACATCGTGTTACATGATAAACAGGAACCGACTTCAATCTGTGGGAGCCTTTTCAAAGTAAAACAGGAAGTGGGTCAATTTCAAAATAAAATAAGAATAGGAATGTTAAATTCAACAAAGAACACAATCTTTATTTCACAACA
>NC_056514.1:15332889-15337377 GCF_014905685.2 Nematolebias whitei | reverse complement strand
TAAAATTCGTCAACTTTTCGTCTTTTAAACTGTCAAAATGCACTTTTTCTGTTAAAAATTGTAATGAATAAACTCTTAACTGTGTTCTGAGACGGCGCTCAGCTTTTAAAACGTCTCTCCATCCATTTAAAACAACTCGTTCGAACTTATCAGAACCGAGCGACAAACCGGGTCTGAGCAGAACCCCCTGTCTGTTTAAACAGAATACGTTTCCACAGATCAAAGTCAGCTTAGCAACACTTAACAGCGTACAATTTCAGCTTTCATAAAGACTTATGACACTATTTCAGTTTTCTGTGAGCTTCCTGAGCATCACAGACCAACACGCTTAAAACATGCAGCGTAGCACAGCGTAAGTTGCAGAGCCGAGCTCCAAGCGCGCAGCTCCGGCTGCGTTTCAATCACAGCTGATAAACTGTTATTTTATCAACATGCCAACATTTAAAAATCAATTTTACACGTTTTACAGTCATTTATGAGCACGTTACGGGGTCACCAATATGTAGTAGTACATATACGAGATATATGCATACAATTTTCACGAGTTCCTCATCTTTCTGACTGTGTAATGTCGTGCATTGAATTTTAACAGAAATGCGAACGAGAGACGTTATTATCTTTGACCCATCAAATGAATGCGGTCATTTATTTTCAGAATCAAAGTTTAACATCAAACATTTACATTAATTTGGCAAAACATGAAAATAATAACAGACAAGTTTCACAGATAATGAGCTTCAATCACGCGGCGGTGATTGAGGACTTTGCTTCAGATATTTCTAAAATATCTGTACTGATTTTATGAGAAAGCAGAGTTTAAGGTGGAGATTTATCTTACAGAGAGATATGTGAGGGAATTAATCTGTTATGACCAGAACGTGCACGCTCCATCAGATCTCAGCTTGCTTCCGGTACACTTTAGTCGAAGAAGAAACTGTTACCTGGTTGACGATGACTCAATGTCAGTATAGAATCCTTCAGACTTTTCAGCGTCTCCGTTGAGAGCAGCTGAAATCCTTCGAGAGTCGTGCGTGGTGTTCAAACAGAAATTATAATTCCAAAACGTCTCTGGATCATCCTGAACGCGTCTGCATCCAAGAGCTTTAACTCCATCACTCTGTGCGCTCTCTAGTTGAACTCATTTCTGAGTGCAGCAACACAGCAACCAACAAACTCCGACAACTCAGCGTCTCAGCTTCTTGCAACTCCTTCAACTCCTTCAACTCTTTCAACTCTAACATGAACTGGGAAGTTGCCACATTTTAAATGGGTCGACTTCCGGGTCATTTGAGAGCTTTTGATTGGTCGATGGACCAGGAATAGAGGTGTGGTTTGTGATGTAAGATGTTATCATAAGTCAAGGATTGTTTTAGTGACAACAGGAAGATTATTGTAGGACTTCAGACTTCGTGGAGTCTCACACTTATTATCTTCTGAAAAAGTTTAAACATGACATTTTCCTCGGTAAACATTTTAGTTGACCGAAAACCGACCTTTAACATACTTACAAACTTGGCTCATTTCAGACAGAAAATCAAGAAAAGCATATTAACCTGATTTCTTCTTTGAATGAGGAATAAAAATCATTACTTACTGTTTATGTAAAATAAAAATGAGTAGTTCTCTTCAACCTGTAAACATTGAGTGAACTAACACAATTTGATTATCAAACATTTGTAAAACAGTGATGATTATAAAAATTGTCTTTTCTGCTTGATTAATTCAAGAAAGAGAGTCACCAGATGGCTCAAACTGTATTCAGATCAATGAAATAACAGTCTCTGTCCATCTGATAGATTTGAGGTCATCAGGGTCAGATCAGGGTCAGATCAGGTTCACTACACGGACATGGAGGCTGCACAGCTGCAGAAAGAAAAGCTTTGCAGAGAGTGGTGAAGGCTGCACAGAAAACTGATGGAGTCAGCCTCCCCACCATCACAGACATCTACATCTCCAGATGCAGGAAGAGGGCCACCTGCATCATGAAGGGCCCCACTCACTCAGCACACACATTTTTTGCCTTGCTCCCCTCAGGCATGAGGTTGAGGAGCATTAAGTCTAGAACCACTAGACTGATGAACAGCTTCCACCCTGAAGCTGTTAAATTCATGAATCTCTAACCAGAATAATCACTGTGAAAAATCACATCATGTTGCTACTGATCTGTTTCATGTTGCTGCTGATCTGTTTCAATGTTGTTGCTGATCTGTTTCATGTTGATGTGTTCATGCGTACTCATCTGCTCACACAGACTCATGTTCGTGCTACTGTTTGGCGTATTGTTTTTATGCTATTTGTGCTTGTTGTTTTTGTAGTTAAATGTTTTTCTTAGTTCATATCTTAGATCTTATTACTGTTTTTCTTTTACATTTTAACTTTGTGTTGGATGCAACTCGGGCCCTGTGTACACAATTTTGTTCCACCACATGTACCACATGTGGTGCGAATGACAAAGAAACTGAGTCCGAGGGTGCATTCACACTAGCTCTGTTTAGTCCGCTTTAATCGAACTCTAGCTCGTTTTCCTAGATAGTCCGGTTCGTTTAGGGAGGAGTGAACGCGCCATCGAACTTCGTCACGGAACAAAAAGGCGAACTCAGGCCCGGGCTAAAACCTAGGTCTCGGTCCGGTAGAAGCAAACTCCAGAGCGGTTCGAGTGCAGTGTGAATGTAAACAGACCGAGCCCCGCTCCGCAGGGTAAACAAACACGCATTTATCTGACCTTATATGGAGCCGTCAGCTGCCTTGTGTGAAAAACAATATTCTCCATGGTCTTCTGTCTCATCTTCTGCTCATGCTAAGTCCATTTTTGAAAAATGACAAAATATAACTCCTAAAACTGCTAAAACTTGATGCCACTTTGTTTTTATTTTTATTTACAGAAGAAGAAGAAGACGTGTCTTCAGAGGTTTTTGTGTCGTTTCTTTCAGTAGTTCTTGGTGCAGTGCCCCCACAGGCGAGCGGGGGAACAGGTTGGTTCAACAGGTTGACTCGACTGCACAGTGCAGTGTGAATGCAAACGCAGCAGCTCAAATGTAAACAAAAGGTCATGAATATTGGTCCCGAACCGAACCGAGTCTACCGGACTATCTGGTGTGAAAATGACCTGACTCTCTGACTCTCTAAGGTGTGCTCACCACTTTTTCACAATACAAAAACTACTATGTTTAAAAACATTTTAAAATATCAGGTCTCTCTTGTAAACAAGTCCCCGAAGCTCATTGGGATTAACCTGTCTAAATAAAGGTTGAATGAATGAAAAAACAAACCCACTTCTATCTCACCTCTGTGGGGGACCCTCTCAAGATCACCTGGGCCCAGTATCCAATGTTTCTTGGCCAGCTGGGATACACTGCCACTGTGTTATCGAGAGAGTATGGAGGGATTCTCTGAACAGGACAACAGTTCATCTTTCACCAGGTAAAATAACAAGAAATGTGAAGTAGTTCAAGCATAAGATAACAAAATAGCAGTAATACTTCTTTAAAAAGCAGCAATACTTCTTAAAAAGTCAACAGTTAATCCAAAATGCTGCTGCCAGAGTATTAAGTGGAATTAGTAGTAGAGATCATATCTGTCCAGTACTAGCTTTTCTCCATTGGCTCCCTTTCAAGTCCAGAATTGAATTCATACACATATACACACAAAGGCTAAAAGCAGTGAACAAAGAGGTTGATTTCCTACCATAATGTGATCAGTAGGTAGCTCGCCGTCTATTGTAAAACGTTAATGGGGGTGACAATAAAACTTGACCTAAATGGTCAAAAACATGAACTAAATACGTAGTCAAATAAATTTAATTAGCTTTAGCTTAAATGGTTTGTAATTATTACAAAAAAACAAACATATATTAAATAAATGCTATATTTCATAAACATTTTACTTCATAATTCAATTAGGACACATTTTCAAAATGTTTACTCAAAATCAATTAGCTTTAAGGTTAACAAAGGAATCAAACGTTAATTTGAAATAACAGTTGTGCAACAGGTTCAAAACATATGTAGCTTCCGGTATAATTTATTTCAAACCGAGCCAGTACTAAACAGTAAAACCACCACTGCCGCTGGAGCAATTGATCAAAAAGTAACAAAAATACCTTAAAATAGTTCAAATAAATTCAACAAAAGATGTCCTTTAGAATCAGAATCAGAAGAATCAGAATAAACTTTATTATCACTGTACCGAGATACAAGAATATGTACATACGGTCGTCCAAAAGATGGACGGAGTGCACAAAGTTTCTACTATGGATGCGCGGCCTTCTTATTCTTATTCAGAATAATATTTTGCTTAGATGGAAAAAAGGGAAGAAAACATGAGGAGATACGGTATAAAAAAAGCTCTCTCACTCCGTCCTAGACAGGGCGTGATTTGAGGCATCAAATAAACCTACCACAGCAAAGCAACATAAATAGATGTTATACATGTACATATAGGCTGTTGTGAAATAAAGATTGTGTTCTTTGTTGAATTTAACATTCCTAT
>NC_056514.1:15329969-15332879 GCF_014905685.2 Nematolebias whitei | reverse complement strand
TGTTGTGAAATAAAGATTGTGTTCTTTGTTGAATTTAACATTCCTATTCTTATTTTATTTTGAAATTGACCCACTTCCTGTTTTACTTTGAAAAGGCTCCCACAGATTGAAGTCGGTTCCTGTTTATCATGTAACACGATGTAAACCACTTCTGATTGGATTGAAAACTGGCCAATCCATGACAGCAGACTCAGAGCGCGCTGAAAAGTTAGTTTTGCTGTGTAAAGGAACGCCCTTTTTTCTTTAAAAAAGGATGTGCAGAGTTTTCTCCTCGAGGTAGTTAGCAGACGGAGAGTGACGCAGCCAGCAGCCAGCAGCCAGCAGCCAGCAGTGAGCAGTCAGCAAAATGGAGCAGTGTGACGGACGTTTTCAGATTCCTCCTTAAACAAGGTTGTATTGTAGAGTTTAAAGGGATGCATCCAATTAATAATATGTTAAAATAATGACTGCATTTAACTAATCCACTGTTTATGCTTGTGAATTTGTGACTACTTTATGATTTGACTACTTTATGACTTCTGACTTTCTTTGCTAATTAAATATTCATAAACTAGAAGGTGCGTGTCTCTTGTATTTAAGTGCGTGTCTTTGACTGACTCCTGCAGGATTGAAACGGTAACGGACTCGGGTGGAGAAGTGAGATGAAAAACACAACAAGGCCGGTGAAGACATTGAATTTTTAAGGGAAAGTCGTGGGAACGTTGTAGCATAATCCAGAGCCCCCCCCCCCCCCACACACACACACACACACACACTCAGCCATTGTCCAGATAAGAGGTGTTATTTATCATCAGCTCGGCTGAGGTTCTGTTACATGTCCACGGCCTTGGGGAAGGGAGGGGTGAGGAGACAGACAAAGCATCTTTGTTATTTTCAAAACATGCCAGGAGGAGTTGAGATAAGTCCGCCGTCAAGGCCACAGTTTGGGTCAGGCAGAACTCGTGAATTGCTGTTTCTGCCTTTTAAATTCTTTAATTACTAAAGGTCTTGCATTTTATTCAGCTTACTTATTGAGTAACTTTATTAGCGTATTAAATAAATACATGGTTGGGAAGCTCATATTGACCAGGATAAAACATGAGCCAAATCAGCCGTTATCTCTAAGGAGTCTTGCATTGTAAGCGCTCTGATTTTTGCTACGGCGTTAAAACAGCTACTAACACGGCCAACAGAATTTTAAAACAAAAAGGCAACTCACCGTCACGTAAATGATTGAATCCTTTCAAATTTTGCTGATTGTAGATCTTGCCAAAGCTGTAGCAACAACGGCAGAGACGCACACAGCTGAGCAGCAGCTTGACGTATCAAGCAAGGGGGTGGCCCGGTCCGGTGTTCTTTTGGGTTTAGAGTCCAAACAGAACCATCACTTCATCCAAATCTGGACCAACCGAGTGACCTCTGGCTTAAAGCATACCTGCAGCCAGAATGGTTGAGTCACTGCAGCACGATATGTTCCCGGACAAAAAATAAATAAAAATTGTTCCGGGACTGGAAGCACACGATGGTACCGATCAGTACAGCTTACGTTCGACGTGGTCCCATGCGCTGATATCTGCACTCAGATTATTCCCATCTCTTGTAATGAAGCGGATTACTGTGCATGTGCAATTTTTAACAAGAATCTATGGAAAAGATTCTTGTGGCCCCCAGGGGCCAGAAAGACGTTTTTGAAAGAAACTTAACTCAACTATAAAATATTTCTTATACAACTAAAAATATATATGTATATTTTAATTTTTATTTCATTTTTTTTTTTTTTTTTTAAGTCTTCAATGTAAAATGGTGAGTGGTTCCAGTGGGTGGGTGGCGCTCGAGCAACACCTACAGACAAGCCACCACTGGTAAAGATACCAAACATTAAATGAAAAATTAGTGTGATGAACTACGAGTTGTCCATAATTTTGTCATGCATTATTTTAAAATTTTAGAGTATAGCAAAGTTGTAATCAGCAAAGCCAAGAATACCACACCACAAAATATAGCACTGTGTTTAAAGAGAAAAGACTTGACTTTCAAAAAACATTCAAGTAGTCCTTGCTACTTCCCGTACTCAATTAGTTTTTCAACGCAAGATTGGACATGACAGTGACTGATTGATGGATGACCCACACAATCAGTATATTTTATTTAAAACAATTCATTTAAATGATTTAGCACCTGTGTGCAGCACACATCTGGGGAATAAGCTTCCTCCTGCAGCTGATCTCTGCTCTGTACGGAGATTATCTAAAGTGGGTTTGGCCGAGAGTGCAGCTGGTGGCAGAGAGCTGAAATTGTGACTTGCTGTGCTCTTTTAGAGCATTTAGAGTTTAGAAACATTGTTTAGAATATTGCAAGAGGGTGGGAAGGGTTTATCCCCCCCACACACACACACACCATGTATAAAAATAGTAAAAAAAAAAAAAAAACCTTACTACTTGTACTACTATTCCTACATCACGGTTTTTCACTTATCAAGGGGCATCAGGGTATGGACCCCCACTGAGATAAACTAGGACTACTGTATATTGTTAATTTAATTTATGAAATCATAATCCTTAGCTGCTAACACTGTCAAATTGAGGCAAAGAGAGACAAACATTTGTCAACATGTTCAAATTTAATTTGTAGTTTCAAAATTTCTGTACAGGTGACCGAATATTGAACGTGACCTAAAAATAGATGTTAAACATTGGGTTGAAAAGTCTCTCACATAAACAACATTTGAAAGGTTCATCATCCATTGTCAGCTTCCTACTGGCACCAGCCGTCACCACATTTGTGTGGGAGATGACCGTCAGGGTCGTGTTTAAGAAGGGTGTGGGGTTCGTGCTTGGGCAAGCAGTCAAGTTTGAGCCAACAATGGTTGTCTCGTTCATGCCGGGCTCCACGGTAGTCTCGTTCGTGCTGGCGCCTGAAGTCTCGTTTGTG
>NC_056514.1:15329679-15329959 GCF_014905685.2 Nematolebias whitei | reverse complement strand
CTCCACGGTAGTCTCGTTTGTGCCGGTGCCGAGCTCCACGGTAGTCTTGTTCGTGCCGGTGCCGAGCTCCACGGTAGTCTTGTTCGTGCTAGCGCCTGAAGTCTCGTTTGTGCCCGTGCCGAGCTCCACGGTAGTCTCGTTTGTGCCCGTGCCGGCGCCGGACGTCTCGTTCATGCCAGTTTTGTTTGTGCTGGCATTTGTGCTGGCATTTGTGCTGGCGCCGGGCTCCACGGTAGTTTTGTTTGTGCTGGCATTTGTGCTGGCGCCGGACGTCTGGTTC
>NC_056514.1:15318422-15329669 GCF_014905685.2 Nematolebias whitei | reverse complement strand
CGTCTGGTTCGTGCTGGCGCCGGACGTCTGGTTCGTGCCGGCGCCGGGCTCCACGGTAGTTTTGTTTGTGCTGGCGCCGGGCTCCACGGTAGTTTTGTTTGTGCTGGCATTTGTGCTGGCGCCGGACGTCTGGTTCGTGCTGGCGCCGGACGTCTGGTTCGTGCTGGCGCCGGACGTCTGGTTCGTGCTGGCGCCGGACGTCTGGTTCGTGCTGGCGCCGGATGTCTGGTTCGTGCTGGCGCCGGATGTCTGGTTCGTGCCGGCGCCGGGCTCCACGGTAGTTTTGTTTGTGCTGGCATTTGTGCTGGCATTAGTGCTGGCGCCGGGCTCCACGGTAGTTTTGTTTGTGCTGGCATTTGTGCTGGCGCCGGATGTCTGGCTCGTGCTGGCGCCGGACTCCACAGTCTGGTTCGTGCTGGCCATCATGTTCCCATCCATTTCT
Source organism: Nematolebias whitei (assembly GCF_014905685.2). NCBI lineage: Eukaryota > Metazoa > Chordata > Actinopteri > Cyprinodontiformes > Rivulidae > Nematolebias > Nematolebias whitei. Next base: position 15,329,227 of record NC_056514.1, on the reverse strand, counting down.
TTGGTTTTAATATTTTCTACAAGATCCAAGCTCTTCAATTCATTTTGCTGAAATACATACTCTTTGACTTCCTGAGTTTCTCCTGGTATAAAAAAGAAAACAGGTTTCGTCGATACAAGATATATTACACCAAAAACAATACTTTAAATAATTGAGATTTTTAATCTTTTTGCTTACCCTCTACCCCTTCCAACATTGGACAAGTAGGATAGGTTTTTTACACAATACAATATTTTCAAAAGTGCATTACATTTTTAAAACAGCACTTTGTGCAGCAACCTTTAATACAGTCATCAGGATTCAGGTCTGTTCTTTAAATGGCAATTAAAGACAAAGCATAAATTAATAATAGTTTGCCATTTTTGCGCTTTCCTTTGCGACATTCTTGCAGCTCTTTCACAGTTCTGTGACTCATTCCATCCGCTGATAAATAGCAGCCTGTAAGCAGTCCAATTTCAATTCAAGTTTGTGCTGGTATTTTTCTTAACACATAACTGTTTGCATTACTTTTTTTTTTCCCCAAACTTTTTCAGATATTTAAAATTTCTCATTGAAACTGAATAAAAAGCCAAACCTTTTGCAATCCAAATAGTCATCATGCAGCTCAGCAGGACCCAGATACCTCCCATGGTTCCTCTGGCAAACAGGTCTGTTCTCAGATTGGGGTTCAAAAAGTCTGTTGTCCTGCAGGCACAGGTGTTCTTCATGGAGACTGATTAGGACCTGCTGCACTGCAATGTCTTGAAAAATATATTCAAATAATCCATTTTTAAGTTTTAAATTAAATAAATGTATTGTTGTGATTACTACTTAATTAGTTTAAACTTTGCCCCCTAGACATGCTGGTACACTTCAAAGTTACATGACATCTTTTTGGGCAGAAATCTAGAAGTTTCCCTTTATATATTAAATTCAAAACTAAACAAAATATTTTACAAAACTAACAAACAGCAATTTTGAAAAAAAACTAAAATTTATGCTGTTTTTAAAGCCGACCTAAAATTAGCCAGTAGTGATTTGTTGGAGTGAATCAACAAAACATTTTATTCTATTTTTTATTTTTATTTTAAAGTATTAGAATGCTGATATACAATTAATTTTGGGGTGAAAATCATTCATATTTAGGGTGAATTTGGTTAAATAATGGAAAGCAAACACAGTTCAATTTCAGCATGGATATCATAAACATTCCACCATAATTGATCGTTAAACGCAGCTGGGGTCTTTTAATGAAAATAACCATTTGGTTCAGGTATTTATTATCGTTTCACCTACATTAGGATTCTGCCTATAAGAAAAGAAAAATATGTGTGTAGTGAAACCAACCTAAGTATTTAAACAAGTTGATCTCATTGAGGGCAGCACACTGGTGGAGTCGGTAAAGCTGTTGCTTCTCAGCAAGAAGGTTGCAGGTTCAAATCCTGGCCCAGGACCTTTCTGGGTGGAGTTTACATGTTCTCTCAGTGTTGCATGTGTCTTCTCTGGGTACTCTGTTTTCTTTCCATAGACCAAAAACATGATGGTTAGGCTGAATGGTACTTTGTAACTCTAAATTGTCCCTTGGTGTCTCTGTGATGGACTGGAGACCTGTCCAGTGTGTCTTTGTGATGGGCTGGAGACCTGTCCAGGGTGTCTGTGATGGAATGGAGACCTGTCCAGTGTGTCTCTATGATGGACTGGAGACCTGTCCAGGGTGTCTCTGTGATGGACTGGAGACCTGTCCAGGGTGTCTCTGTGATGGACTGTAGACCTGTCCAGGGTGTCTCTGTGATGGACTGGAGACCTGTCCAGGGTGACTCTGTGATGGACTGGAAACCTGTCCAGGGTGTCTCTGTGACGGACTGGAGACCTGTACAGGGTGTCTCTGTGACGGACTGGAAACCTGTCCAGGGTGTCCCTGTGACGGACTGGAGACCTGCCCAGGGTGTCTCTGTGATGGACTGGAGACCTGTCCAGGGTGACTCTATGATAGACTGGAGACCTGTACATGGTGTCTCTGTGATGGACTGGAAACCTGTACAGGGTGTCTCTGTGATGGACTGGAGACCTGTCCAGTGTGTCTCTGTGATGGACTGGAGCCCTGTCCAGGGTGTCCCTGTGATGGACTGTAGACCTGTCCAGGGTGTCTCTGTGATGGACTGGAAACCTGTCCAGGGTGTCTCTGTGATGGACTGGAAACCTGTCCAGGGTGTCCCTGTGATGGACTGGAGACCTGCCCAGGGTGTCCCTGTGGTGGACTGGAGACCTGCCCAGGGTGTCTCTGTGATGGACTGGAGACCTGTCCAGGATGTCTCTGTGATGGACTGGAGACCTGTCCAGGGTGTCTCTGTGATGGACTGGAAACCTTTCCATGGTGTCCCTGTGATGGACTGGAGACCTGTCCAGGGTGTCCCTGTGATAGACTGGAGACCTGCCCAGGGTGTCTTTGTGATTGACTGGAGACCTGCCCAGGGTGTCTCTGTGATGGACTGGAGACCTGTCCAGGGTGACTCTGTGATAGACTGGAGACCTGTACATGGTGTCTCTGTGATGGACTGGAAATCTGTCCAGTGTGTCTCTGTGATGGACAGGAAACCTGTCCTGGGTGTCCCTGTGATGGACTGGAAACCTGTACAGGGTGTCTCTGTGATGGACTGGAGACCTGTCCAGTGTGTCTCTGTGATGGACTGGAACCCTGTCCAGGGTGTCCCTGTGATGGACTGGAAACCTGTCCAGGGTGTCCCTGTGATGGACTGGAGACCTGCCCAGGATGTCTCTGTGATGGACTGGAGACCTGTCCAGGGTGTCTCTGTGATGGACTGGATACCTGTCCAGGGTGTCTCTGTGGTGGACTGGAGACCTGTCCAGGGTGTCTCTGTGATGGACTGGAGACCTGTCCAGGGTGTCTCTGAGATGGACTGGGAACCTGTCCAGGGTGTCTCTGTGACGGACTGGAAACCTGTCCAGGGTGTCTCTGTGATGGACTGGACTCTGCGGTCTACACTCATCTCCAGGCCAGCGGTCACTCTTTCAAGGATGAAGATGTGCACATCCTGTATAGAGAGGAACGATGGTTTGAGAGAGGGGTAAAGGAGGCCATCTTTGTGAAAAGAAACCGTCCATCGTTAAACGGGGTGGAGGCCTACGTGTTCAATTGGCCCCCTCTTACAATGCTGTGATTGCTAGTATCACTCAGCCCTCTGTGAGTAGTAAACAGCCATCAGTGTGCTAATGATCCATTGTTAGGCTGATGGTCCTTCTTGAGCATGTGATCAGCTGGTTTGGTTGTCAGCAGCAAAACTGGTTGATCCACTCTGAGAAGGTGCTATTTAAGAGACTGAGCTGAATACAGCTCCTCAGACTGAGGAAGTCTCTCGGATGAGAGACGAAACGTTTCTACATTTTTTTGTTGTTTTGCTTTTTTTTTTTTTTTTGAATGTCCAGAGGACCAGGTTTAACTTTTTTAGATTTAAGCATAGCCTTTAATAATTTAATAGACTTATTTGGTTTTACCCAAAACGTCCCCACATCTACTCATTCTTATCATCACACTCTTGATTTAGTTCTGACCTATGGTATAGAGATTAAGGACTTGGTAATAGTTCCTCAAAATCCTATTCTGACCATTTTTTTAATAACCTTTAAGTTTACATTAAATGACTACACAGTCACTGAGAGTAAATTTCATCTCAGCAGGTGCTTATCAGAAAATGCTGTAACCAAATTTAAACAATCTATTCCATCAATGTTTTCCTCTGTCTTGCAGAGTAATGCATTAGAGAACAGTGACTTAGATCATCTAGTTGATCATCTTACAACTTCAATGCAAACTTCATTTAATAAAATTGCTCCATTGAAAAAAAAGTAATCAATCAGAGGAAACTAGCTCCTTGGTTCAATTCTGAGTTATGTACTTTAAAGCAGGCATCTAGAAACCAGGAGAGAAAATGGCGCTCTACTAATGTTGAATAATTTTTTTTAACTTGGAAAGATAGTCTGCTAACATATAAAAAAGCTCTCCGTAATGCTAGAACTTTATATTACTCATCTTTAATAGAGGAGAATAAAAATAACCCTAGGTTTCTGTTTAGTACTATTGCTAGTCTAATTAAAAGTCCCATTTCTATTGAACCATGTATCCCTACAACTATAAGTAGTGATGACTTCATGAGATTCTTTATAAATAAAATTATTTCAATTAGAGAGAAAATTCAAACCATCCTTCCTTCTACTATCTCTAGTCCCCTGTCAAATGAGGCAACTTTAAAAATTTCACTAGAGCCTGATTTATGTTTGGACAGTTTTTGACCTGTTGAGCTCTCTGAATTGTCAAAAATAATAATCTCATCCAAACCATCCACATGTCTGCTAGATCCCATTCCAACCAGACTGTTTAAAGAGGTATTCCCCCTAATAAATGTCCACATTTTGGATCTACTTAATTTGTCTTTAATGGATGGTTATGCACCACAGCACTTTAAGGTTGCTGTAATTAAACCTTTACTTAAGAAGTCTGATCTTGATTCAGAAATCCTGGCCAACTATAGACCTATATCTAATCTAACTTTCATCTAAAAAATTCTAGAGAAAATAGTTGCAGGTCAGTTGCGTGAACATCTACAAAGAAATAATCTGTTTGAAGAGTTTCAGTCAGGGTTTAGAGCTTATCATAGCACAGAAACAGCACTAGTAAAAGTAACTAATGATATTCTCATGGCCTCAGACAATGGACTTGTGTCTATACTGGTCCTGTTAGACCTCAGTGCGGCATTTGATACAGTTGATCACAATATTTTACTACAGAGGCTTGAATATGATATTAGGATTACAGGAACTGCTCTAAAATGGTTTAAATCATATCTATCTGATAGATTCCAGTTTGTAAATGTAAATAATAAATCTTCTTCATACACCAAAGTTAGTCATGGAGTTCCTCAGGGCTTAGTGCTTGGGCCAATACTCTTTACTTTATATATGCTTCCAATAGGTAAAGTTATTAAACAGCATGGAATAAATTTCCATTGTTATGCTGATGACACACAATTGTATTTGTCCATTAAACCCAATGAATCCAATCAGCTACTTAGACTACAAGCATGTCTTAAAGACATAAAAACCTGGATGACCCTTTGGTCGTTTTCACACCAGATAGTCTGGTAGACTCGGTTCGGTTCTGGACCAATATTCATGACCTTTTGTTTACATTTGAGCTGGTGAGTTCTATGTCGTATAGGCTTCGCCCTTTAAGGCTGTTGCTGATGGGTTTATCCCGTTATGCGCAGCATAAGCACTGAAAAAATTTAGTCCACGCCCACCTGCTGTGTGGGCCCCACCCGATCCGTATAAATTACGTTAAGAGCGGGAAATCGGCTCCCATTTTTTCTTCAGCGAGCTAAAATAGCACTGTCAGAAGAACAAAGAAGGAAAATTGTGTAGATGACCAACCTTTGTTAAGGATGCTTGGCCCGGCAGTCGACCTCCGGTCGTCCGATGAGTTCTCCTCCCCGAGGAGAAGATGACGAGCAGTTTTATTCCAAGGTAAGCGCCGAGGAATATTTCCCAGTGACAGGTCACTACACGCTGGACAACGCCATCTTGTATTTTTTCCTCTTATCGCCGACCCTCGGAGCGAATCGGATGGTTCCTCCGGGACAGGCGTGCTCAGCTGCAGCCCCTGCTGCTCATTCCCTCCTGGGGAGCGTAGTGTCGGTGGAGGGGGGCTGAGTGAATGCTCACCTCATCCCACCTCGTTTCGCATCGGCGATCACACCTCTCCCGGCCGACGGCACCCCCAGGGGTTGCCCGGCGTAACCCAGGAGGAGGCTGACATGAAGGGACCCTTTTTTTTTCTACGTCCCATGCCTTTTCCCGCCAGTTCGGATGATCCGGCGGGAAGGTTGTTTTACTGGGCTCCACTCTGGCTCACCGTCTTGATCCATATGGCCTCGTGTTCCAACAGGACGTTCGACGGGCGAGGCCACAGACAGTTCTTTCCTGGTAGATTGGGGGAGTCGGTCCCCAGTCCGCACCCATCACCAGAGTGGAGGGGTTCACCGAGCGGGTCTATCCCTCAGTAACCCCCCTGGAGCCAAGCCTCGTGGAAGCTTCGGAGCGAAGCTGTCCAGGTCGGAGCAGCGTCCCGTCCCTCCGGAGAAACACGAACCAGACGGTGACCACGCTCTCCAATCGAGCCCATCAATGTGCTTTCAGGCAGCCGCAGCTAGCAACAACGTGGCGCTGCTAGCATATAGCCTGTCCAAGGGCTGAAGGCCGCAGACCTGCCTTGGAGACAAAGAACTCCTTCTGTAAGGCAGCAGACGTCATCTTCAACATGTGTGCCTCTTCTACGGTTTGCCTGTCGAGGATTGCAGCGTGGATGACGATGATCCAACGATCCACCAGGTTTCGTTACTCTCCCTCGCTGCCGGAGAAACTGCACAAAGACCTGATGGAGGACCCATCACGGCGGACGCGCTGTTTGAGAGCAGCTTCAAAACCATGCTGGCGAATTGAAGCAGTCGGAGGAGGTGCCAGAGGCTGTACGCCACCTCATCAAGCCGCGCGGCTCATCCCGCCCCCCGGCCCGCTGGAGGGACCGTCGCGAGCAAAGCATCGATGTTTCCATGGCCGCGGTTCTTGCTCAGTTCCACCACCAGCCCCGCCCATCAGAATCCAGCCCTCTTCATTCCGGCAACCTGCAGTTCAGCGTTTCCCCAGAGTTTGCCTGCAAGACAGCGCTCTGGGCAAACAAATCGCAGAGATCAAGAGGGAGAAGTTTTAAAAATGACGGTCTCCGGAGGGTGTGTGTAAAAGTGACACGAAAATTGAAATAAATCATCATTCAATGATCAAAGTGTCTGTTTTTTAGCCAGTCTGTAAGCTCGGATGAACTCACAGCGGCTGCGCACACATCCTCCACACATAAGAAGCCGGTGTCCTTAAATAAAGGTTTTTTAAACTCACCGTCGCTCCAAGACATGACGAGTCGCTCACACGACACAATGGTAAGCGAAAATAACTCGTTATCATCCCGAGCGGCACGATCCTCACCCAAGCGGTGTCAAACTCGCAATCATGGGATGAAACAGCCTCCATCCAACGGCGCTGCGTTGATGTTGGCGCACACACACAGCTGCCCGGTGCTCACCGGCTCACATCGGTATAAATGTGGACCGCAGGCTGGGTCAGGTGGAGGTCCTCGCTCTTACAAGAGTGACACTCGCCTCACCGAATCAAATGCGGGCAGCCGTCACCCACCGCGTCTCAGCGTTCGGCAGCTCACGGCAGCATAAGCGTGAGGCAGCTGAACAAACTCGGTGACGAGTCCCGCCTCCCTCCAGCGAGAGCGGCGCACGCCCCTCCAGCGAGAGCGGCACGCGTCCCTCCAGAGAAAACGTGTGCTCCCGCGGGGCTCGCAGCCTTCACTCCAACAGCACGGCGTAGATGAAATCACGCCCTCCGCCTCTCAACGTTCGCACAGCGACGTCAAACGCGCAGCCCCACGGCGTCATCAGCTGTCACACGCTTCGCCTTAGCACACACCGGCCCACCTGTACATGAAGGTTGGTCCGCGGTCCGAACGCAGCGCACGGGCGCGTTCAGAGCCTTTTTCGAGGAAGCCTCGCCTTGGGTAACGCAGAAAACATTCCCACGACGCATGACGGCGGTTGAGGGGCGGACTGCTGACAGCCATACAAAACGTGACGCATCACTTAAACGCATGTTCACTCCACGAACGTTACGTAGAGTGGCTAAAACATGTTCGCCGTTCAGATGGATGGACAGGGTGTTATGCAAATGGTTACAAGTTACAGTTTGCAACCAGACCCCCTCTGTTCGGAGGAGTTATAGAAACGGTCCTGTCATCATCAGACCAAATCTCATCCCTAAATGCAGAAGTCCAAGTGTTTCTGATAAAAGTAATCTCTAGAGTTCCCCAACGGAGAGAAAACACAGGGTTTTACTCACGTTACTTCCTGGTTCCCAACGGACCGGAGAGATGAGACCGATTTTGGATCTGTCAGTTTTTTTCAACAAGGTGATCATGGACAGACCGTTTTTCACATGTTGACAACCAGACAGCTGTTGTACAACATCCAGAGAAACGCATACCGATCATCCCAAAACACAGAAAATTCCTACGTTTTTCTCCTTTCAGGGGATGAAGTATCAGTACAACGGGCTGCCGGTCGGGTATTCCCTCGCGCATCGTACGTTCTCAGTGTGTGGAGACAGCCCTGCATCTGTTACACAGAGCAGGGATGAGAGTTTTGTTTTACCTGGATGATCTGCTGCTCCTGTCACACTCCAGACAGGAGGCGTTGATGCAGGCTCAGGTGTTGACATCACACCTGTTAAATCTGGGCTTCGCCATAAATTGGAAGAAAAGCTCGATTTTCCCGGCCCAGACAATTGTTTATCTGGGAGTGGAATTAAATTCAACCACCATGAAGGCTCGTTTATCACAAACGAGATTCGACACTTTTAAAAGTCAACTCCGCCACGTAAGACCTGGCAGAGTGGTAACAGCTGTCTCTGTCATGAAGCTGTTGGGAATGATGTCATCAGCTCACACAGTGGTTCCGCTGGGTTTGTTACACATGAGACGCCGCCAGAGGTGGTTTGCGCTTCTGCGTGTGGATCCAGTAAAACAAGAGATGGATGATCACTGTTCCTCCCTCCGTGAGAGCAGACCTCCAACACTGGGGAAACACCCTGGTTCTGTCAGAGGGAGTTCCCGTCAGCAGACCCACGTCACACGAGTCAGTCTTCACGCATGCGTCGCTGTCAGGCTGGGGGGGGACATGCCTATCTCAAGCGGTAGGGGCGCTGTGGCCCCACCACACATCAGCCCACATAAATGTTTTGGAGTGTCGCACAGTGCTGAATGTGATTCAACACTTTGCTCCCATGCTACAGAATCAACATGTGTTGATTCACACAGACAACATGGTGACTGCTGCGTACATAAACCAGCAGGGGGGTGTGTGTTCAGCCCAGATGTTACACATTGCGCAAAAGCTACTGTGTTGGGCTCACCAAAACCTGCTCTCCATCAGAGCAGTTTACATACCCGGTGTTCTGAACAGAGGGACAGATGTGATGTCCAGGGGCGGCCCACGTCACGCGGACTGGACCTTCCATCCAGACCTGATGGTTCAGACGTGGTAGAAGTTTGGCAAAGCAGCTGTGGACCTGTTTGCGACACGAGAGAACGCTCAGTGTCAACTATGGTTTTCCCTGAGCCCGCGAGACGATCCACCGCTGGGGGTGGATGCATTTGTTCACAGCCCATGGCCCAAAACGCTTCTGTACGCGTTTCCCCCACCTCCTCTGATTTTACGGTTCCTGAACCGAGTTCAGGAGGAGGGATTGACAGCTCTCCTGGTGGCTCCCGAGCGCGTGAACGCACCATGGTTCCCAGTCCTGCAACGTCTGTTGTCGGGTCGCCCGTGGAAACTGCCGTGGAGGGAGGACGCTCTCCTTCAAGCAGGAGGAGCGATCAGGAGTTACCCAGAAATAGGCCAGCACCTGTGGGTCTGGCCGCTGAGCGGTCCTGCTTAGAGAGGATGGGTCTCCCACAGGAGGTAGTGCGCACAATCCAGGATTCACATGCTACATCTACCACAGCTCTGTACACATCAAAGTGGATGGCTTTTCAGCGCTGGTGTACAGAGAAAGGTGTAGAGGCCACCTCACACCCATTAGGCGGCGTGTTGTCTTTTCTACAACAGCTGATGGATAGGAAGTTGGCATTCAACACGATTAAAACGTACGCTGCAGCCATCTCTTCCTGCCACGAAGGGTTCTGAGACAGAACAGCTTTTAATCACCCGCTGATGAAGTGGTTTCTAAAAGGCGTACAGAGACGCAGGCCTGCTTCACGCCCACTTGCTCCACAGTGGGATTTAACGCTGGTCCTGCGAGCCCTGATCAAAGCTCCATTTGAGCCTCTGGATCAGGTTTCACTTAAATTCTTGTCTCCTAAAACAGCCCTGCTGCTGGCTTTAACATCTGCTAAGAGGGTAAGTGATTTATCTGCCCTCTCTGTCGCTCCGTCATGTCTCAGAATTCAGGCTGACGGTAGTTCAGCTGATTTAAGACCAAACCCAGCTTTTATGCCTAAAAACATCACGAGCTCTTTTAAATCAAGAGTGATATTGTTGGAGGGGTTTTTCCCTCGCCCCCACAGATCAGAAGAAGGAACATCTTTCCATCTTCTCTGTCCGGTGCGGGCGTTGACGTGTTACATAGCGCGCACAGCTGTAATGCGTCAAACTCAACACCTGTTTGTGCATTATAGAGATGCATCTGCTGGTCGCCCGTTATCCACCCAGCGCTTGTCACACTGGCTGTGTGAGGCGATTTCTGAAGCCTACAAGCATCAGATTTAGAGCCTCCTGTCAACCTCAAAGCACACTCGACCAGGGGTATCGTATCTTCGACTGCTCTACATAATGGTATGTCAATGCAGGACATTTGCACTGCGGCTGCGTGGTCAACACCCTGCTCATTCATTCGCTTTTATCTACGCGATGTGACGGCTTGTTCCATGACACATTATGTCCTTAGTGCTCTAACAGAATTAATATTGTTGTTTTTCATGGAACTCTGTTTAAGCTCACATCTGTCCGCATGCTTCACAGTGTGAGATGTTGTTATCAGTCACAAGTTGTGTCTGTGATTTTGGTTCTATTGTCATTAATCAGTTCATGACTATTGTTACCAATCAGTTCATTTGATCAATAATCAGTTCATTGTTATTGATCTGTTTATACTGTTCAGCCATGAACCAGTTGGTTCATGCACCCCCCCCCCCCTCTTTT
>NC_056514.1:15310716-15318322 GCF_014905685.2 Nematolebias whitei | reverse complement strand
TGTCCAGGTCGGAGCAGCGTCCCGTCCCTCCGGAGAAACACGAACCAGACGGTGACCACGCTCTCCAATCGAGCCCATCAATGTGCTTTCAGGCAGCCGCAGCTAGCAACAACGTGGCGCTGCTAGCATATAGCCTGTCCAAGGGCTGAAGGCCGCAGACCTGCCTTGGAGACAAAGAACTCCTTCTGTAAGGCAGCAGACGTCATCTTCAACATGTGTGCCTCTTCTACGGTTTGCCTGTCGAGGATTGCAGCGTGGATGACGATGATCCAACGATCCACCAGGTTTCGTTACTCTCCCTCGCTGCCGGAGAAACTGCACAAAGACCTGATGGAGGACCCATCACGGCGGACGCGCTGTTTGAGAGCAGCTTCAAAACCATGCTGGCGAATTGAAGCAGTCGGAGGAGGTGCCAGAGGCTGTACGCCACCTCATCAAGCCGCGCGGCTCATCCCGCCCCCCGGCCCGCTGGAGGGACCGTCGCGAGCAAAGCATCGATGTTTCCATGGCCGCGGTTCTTGCTCAGTTCCACCACCAGCCCCGCCCATCAGAATCCAGCCCTCTTCATTCCGGCAACCTGCAGTTCAGCGTTTCCCCAGAGTTTGCCTGCAAGACAGCGCTCTGGGCAAACAAATCGCAGAGATCAAGAGGGAGAAGTTTTAAAAATGACGGTCTCCGGAGGGTGTGTGTAAAAGTGACACGAAAATTGAAATAAATCATCATTCAATGATCAAAGTGTCTGTTTTTTAGCCAGTCTGTAAGCTCGGATGAACTCACAGCGGCTGCGCACACATCCTCCACACATAAGAAGCCGGTGTCCTTAAATAAAGGTTTTTTAAACTCACCGTCGCTCCAAGACATGACGAGTCGCTCACACGACACAATGGTAAGCGAAAATAACTCGTTATCATCCCGAGCGGCACGATCCTCACCCAAGCGGTGTCAAACTCGCAATCATGGGATGAAACAGCCTCCATCCAACGGCGCTGCGTTGATGTTGGCGCACACACACAGCTGCCCGGTGCTCACCGGCTCACATCGGTATAAATGTGGACCGCAGGCTGGGTCAGGTGGAGGTCCTCGCTCTTACAAGAGTGACACTCGCCTCACCGAATCAAATGCGGGCAGCCGTCACCCACCGCGTCTCAGCGTTCGGCAGCTCACGGCAGCATAAGCGTGAGGCAGCTGAACAAACTCGGTGACGAGTCCCGCCTCCCTCCAGCGAGAGCGGCGCACGCCCCTCCAGCGAGAGCGGCACGCGTCCCTCCAGAGAAAACGTGTGCTCCCGCGGGGCTCGCAGCCTTCACTCCAACAGCACGGCGTAGATGAAATCACGCCCTCCGCCTCTCAACGTTCGCACAGCGACGTCAAACGCGCAGCCCCACGGCGTCATCAGCTGTCACACGCTTCGCCTTAGCACACACCGGCCCACCTGTACATGAAGGTTGGTCCGCGGTCCGAACGCAGCGCACGGGCGCGTTCAGAGCCTTTTTCGAGGAAGCCTCGCCTTGGGTAACGCAGAAAACATTCCCACGACGCATGACGGCGGTTGAGGGGCGGACTGCTGACAGCCATACAAAACGTGACGCATCACTTAAACGCATGTTCACTCCACGAACGTTACGTAGAGTGGCTAAAACATGTTCGCCGTTCAGATGGATGGACATGGTGTTATGCAAATGGTTACAAGTTATAGTTTGTAACCCAACCCCCTCCGTTCGGAGGAGTTATAGAAACGTTCCTGTCATCATCAGACCAAATCTCATCCCTAAATGCAGAAGTCCAAGTGTTTCTGATAAAAGTAATCTCTAGAGTTCCCCAACGGAGAGAAAACACAGGGTTTTACTCACGTTACTTCCTGGTTCCCAACGGACCGGAGAGATGAGACCGATTTTGGATCTGTCAGTTTTTTTCAACAAGGTGATCATGGACAGACCGTTTTTCACATGTTGACAACCAGACAGCTGTTGTACAACATCCAGAGAAACGCATACCGATCATCCCAAAACACAGAAAATTCCTACGTTTTTCTCCTTTCAGGGGATGAAGTATCAGTACAACGGGCTGCCGGTCGGGTATTCCCTCGCGCATCGTACGTTCTCAGTGTGTGGAGACAGCCCTGCATCTGTTACACAGAGCAGGGATGAGAGTTTTGTTTTACCTGGATGATCTGCTGCTCCTGTCACACTCCAGACAGGAGGCGTTGATGCAGGCTCAGGTGTTGACATCACACCTGTTAAATCTGGGCTTCGCCATAAATTGGAAGAAAAGCTCGATTTTCCCGGCCCAGACAATTGTTTATCTGGGAGTGGAATTAAATTCAACCACCATGAAGGCTCGTTTATCACAAACGAGATTCGACACTTTTAAAAGTCAACTCCGCCACGTAAGACCTGGCAGAGTGGTAACAGCTGTCTCTGTCATGAAGCTGTTGGGAATGATGTCATCAGCTCACACAGTGGTTCCGCTGGGTTTGTTACACATGAGACGCCGCCAGAGGTGGTTTGCGCTTCTGCGTGTGGATCCAGTAAAACAAGAGATGGATGATCACTGTTCCTCCCTCCGTGAGAGCAGACCTCCAACACTGGGGAAACACCCTGGTTCTGTCAGAGGGAGTTCCCGTCAGCAGACCCACGTCACACGAGTCAGTCTTCACGCATGCGTCGCTGTCAGGCTGGGGGGGGACATGCCTATCTCAAGCGGTAGGGGCGCTGTGGCCCCACCACACATCAGCCCACATAAATGTTTTGGAGTGTCGCACAGTGCTGAATGTGATTCAACACTTTGCTCCCATGCTACAGAATCAACATGTGTTGATTCACACAGACAACATGGTGACTGCTGCGTACATAAACCAGCAGGGGGGTGTGTGTTCAGCCCAGATGTTACACATTGCGCAAAAGCTACTGTGTTGGGCTCACCAAAACCTGCTCTCCATCAGAGCAGTTTACATACCCGGTGTTCTGAACAGAGGGACAGATGTGATGTCCAGGGGCGGCCCACGTCACGCGGACTGGACCTTCCATCCAGACCTGATGGTTCAGACGTGGTAGAAGTTTGGCAAAGCAGCTGTGGACCTGTTTGCGACACGAGAGAACGCTCAGTGTCAACTATGGTTTTCCCTGAGCCCGCGAGACGATCCACCGCTGGGGGTGGATGCATTTGTTCACAGCCCATGGCCCAAAACGCTTCTGTACGCGTTTCCCCCACCTCCTCTGATTTTACGGTTCCTGAACCGAGTTCAGGAGGAGGGATTGACAGCTCTCCTGGTGGCTCCCGAGCGCGTGAACGCACCATGGTTCCCAGTCCTGCAACGTCTGTTGTCGGGTCGCCCGTGGAAACTGCCGTGGAGGGAGGACGCTCTCCTTCAAGCAGGAGGAGCGATCAGGAGTTACCCAGAAATAGGCCAGCACCTGTGGGTCTGGCCGCTGAGCGGTCCTGCTTAGAGAGGATGGGTCTCCCACAGGAGGTAGTGCGCACAATCCAGGATTCACATGCTACATCTACCACAGCTCTGTACACATCAAAGTGGATGGCTTTTCAGCGCTGGTGTACAGAGAAAGGTGTAGAGGCCACCTCACACCCATTAGGCGGCGTGTTGTCTTTTCTACAACAGCTGATGGATAGGAAGTTGGCATTCAACACGATTAAAACGTACGCTGCAGCCATCTCTTCCTGCCACGAAGGGTTCTGAGACAGAACAGCTTTTAATCACCCGCTGATGAAGTGGTTTCTAAAAGGCGTACAGAGACGCAGGCCTGCTTCACGCCCACTTGCTCCACAGTGGGATTTAACGCTGGTCCTGCGAGCCCTGATCAAAGCTCCATTTGAGCCTCTGGATCAGGTTTCACTTAAATTCTTGTCTCCTAAAACAGCCCTGCTGCTGGCTTTAACATCTGCTAAGAGGGTAAGTGATTTATCTGCCCTCTCTGTCGCTCCGTCATGTCTCAGAATTCAGGCTGACGGTAGTTCAGCTGATTTAAGACCAAACCCAGCTTTTATGCCTAAAAACATCACGAGCTCTTTTAAATCAAGAGTGATATTGTTGGAGGGGTTTTTCCCTCGCCCCCACAGATCAGAAGAAGGAACATCTTTCCATCTTCTCTGTCCGGTGCGGGCGTTGACGTGTTACATAGCGCGCACAGCTGTAATGCGTCAAACTCAACACCTGTTTGTGCATTATAGAGATGCATCTGCTGGTCGCCCGTTATCCACCCAGCGCTTGTCACACTGGCTGTGTGAGGCGATTTCTGAAGCCTACAAGCATCAGATTTAGAGCCTCCTGTCAACCTCAAAGCACACTCGACCAGGGGTATCGTATCTTCGACTGCTCTACATAATGGTATGTCAATGCAGGACATTTGCACTGCGGCTGCGTGGTCAACACCCTGCTCATTCATTCGCTTTTATCTACGCGATGTGACGGCTTGTTCCATGACACATTATGTCCTTAGTGCTCTAACAGAATTAATATTGTTGTTTTTCATGGAACTCTGTTTAAGCTCACATCTGTCCGCATGCTTCACAGTGTGAGATGTTGTTATCAGTCACAAGTTGTGTCTGTGATTTTGGTTCTATTGTCATTAATCAGTTCATGACTATTGTTACCAATCAGTTCATTTGATCAATAATCAGTTCATTGTTATTGATCTGTTTATACTGTTCAGCCATGAACCAGTTGGTTCATGCACCCCCCCCCCCTCTTTTTTTCAACATCCTCTCCCAGTTGAAAATTTCTGGGGCGTTCATGTTTTGTCAGAACGCATAGTTACACAACATGCGTCTGTGCATGGAACATAATTACGCAACGCATAGTTACGCAAATGGGGAGCTGAGTGACAAGACGTTTTTTGGGCAAGCTTCCGCTTCATACTGTGTTCGAATGGACCCAGTGAGGCGAGGACCACATCCGCTTCGCCCTTAACCCATCAGCGACAGCCTTAAAAGGCGAAGCCTATACGACATAGAACGTTGGTTACGTACTGTAACCCCAGATTCTATGAGTATAGGCGTAGCCCTTTAAGCGTCGGGCCTCACTGGCTCCTAAATAGCTGAAGAAAAAAGCTATTTTGGGAGCCGATTTCCCGCTCTTAACGTAATTTTTACGGATCGGGGTTACAGTACGTAACCAACGTTTGCATTCAAACTGCACTGTGCAGTCGAGTCAACCTGTTGAACCAACCTATTCCCCCGCTCGCCTGTGGGGGCGCTGCACCTAGAACTACTGAAAGAAACGACACAAAAACCTTTGAAGACACGTCTTCTTCTTCTGTAAATAAAAATAAAAACGAAGTGGCATCAAGTTTTAGCAGTTTTAGGAGTTATATTTTGTCATTTTTCAAAAATGGACTTAGCATGAGCAGAAGATGAGACAGAAGACCATGGAGAATATTGTTTTTCAACACAAGGCAGCTGACGGCTCCATATAAGGTCAGAGAAATGCGTGTTTGTTTGTCCTGCGGAGCGGGGTCCGGTCTGTTTACATTCACACTGTACTTGAACCGCGCTGGAGTTCTCTTCTACTGGACCGGACCTAGGTTTTAGCCCGGGCCAGAGTTCGCCTTTTTGTTCCGTGACAGAGTTCGATGGCGCGTTCACACCTCCCTAAACGAACCGGACTTTCTAGGAAAACGAGCTAGAGTTCGATTAAAGCGGACAAACAGGGCTGGTGTGAATGCACCCTTAATTTTCTCCTGTTGAACACAGACAAAACTGAGGTTTTGGTTTTTGGACCTGAGCACCTTAGGAATGAATTTGTCAGTCTTTCTCCCTCCTTAGATGGCATTAATCTGTCCTCCAGATCTAATGTTAAAAATCTTGGTGTTATTTTTGATCAGGACATGTCTTTTATCCCCCACATTAAAAATGTTACTAGAACTGCCTTCTTCCACCTGCGTAATATCACTAAAATTAGAAACATCTTATCTAAAACTGATGCAGAAAAACTGGTCCATGCATTTGTCACGTCTAGACTGGACTATTGCAATGGTTTATTATCTGGGTGTCCAAATACTTCTTTAAAACGTCTTAAGTTGATCCAAAATGCTGCTGCCAGAGTCTTAACTGGAGTTAGTAGGAGAGATCATATCTCTCCAGTTTTAGTTTCTCTCCATTGGCTCCCTGTCAAGTCCAGAATATAATCCAAAATCTTACTTCTAACCTACAAAGCTCTCAACAACCTGGCTCCATCTTATATTACAGATCTTATTGTTCCATATTTTCCTAACAGACCACTTCGCTCTCAGACTGCAGGTTTACTTGTGGTTCCTAGAATTTACAAAAACAGAATGGGAGGCAGATCTTTCAGTTATCAGGCTCCTCTCTTGTGGAATCATTTTCCAATCTCTGTCCGTGAGGCTGACACATTGTCCAGTTTTAAAACTAGGCTTAAGACTTTCCTTTTTGCTAAATCCTATAGTTACAGGTAGGGTCGGCTTGGGTTTCCTGAGCTGTCCCTTAGTTATGCTGCTATAAGCTTAGACTGCTGGAGGACAAACTGACTACAATTTTCACTCTACTACTGTCTTTACTTACTCTGCTAAACCTGTTTTGTATTTGTGATTATTTTTTCTATCCTTAACATGTGTTTTTTGTCTTTCAGGTACACCTGGACCTATACCTGGACCTACCATTCTGTGTTCGTCTGTCTCTCCTTCCTGTCCTCTCAACCAGCCGGTCAAAGCAGATGACCGCTTGTCCTGAGCCTGGTTCTGCTGGAGGTTTCTTCCTTTAAAAGGGAGTTTTTCCTTTCCACTGTTGCCACTGTGCTTGCTCAGGATGGGAGACTGCAACGAAGCCAAGATTCAACTTGTCTGCTGGATTCCTTAGATAGAGAAATTTACTAATTGGCTTTTATGTATGTGAATGTTTCTGTAAAGTGCCCTGAGGCAACTTTGTTGTGATTTGGCGCTATATAAACAAACTGAATTGAATTGAATTGAAAACACATTTCCCAGTTGTTTTGTGCTGAAGGCGATGAAAAGCAGCTCATTTTGTGACCTGCTAGAACCAAAAGTTGTTTCAAAAAGCTACAGTGTTGATTCTTTACTTTGTTCCATTTCATACCTAAAATATTTCTACCAGGTTGAATCAAAATGAACTTTATTATTTATGGCTCCTGGGATGCTGCTTGAATTTTAAATCATGTATTGTCCTTTGGAATAAGTCCAATACAAGATGGTTCCCATACATATACCTATACAGATTTTAATTTACAGTAGTCCCTCGCTACTTAGCAGTTCGTTTATCGCAGAATCGCTCTGTCGCAGTTTTTAAAAATAAGATTAGACATGACACACAATTGGCTGATTGATGGATGAGCCGCATCCCAGAGCTGCAGAAAAAGCTTCCTCCTGCGTCTTTGTGCAGCCCTTACTGCAGGATAAACTTCCAGCTGCAGCTGATCAGCTGTTCTCCGTGCAAAGCTGAAAGTGGGGGTGGCAAAGTGCGCTTGCATGTGGCAAAAAGCAGACGAGGCAGGGAACTGAAATCATGACATTCTTTGCTCTTACAGTGTTTAGAGTTTAGAAACTGTTTAGCATATTGTAATAGTATGGGAATGGTTTAAAATGGCATATATATATATATATATATATATATATATATA
>NC_056514.1:15299075-15310616 GCF_014905685.2 Nematolebias whitei | reverse complement strand
TTCATTAATCCATCATCCATCCATCCATCATCTATCCATCCATTCATCCATCCATCCATCCATCCATCTAACCATTCATCAATCCATCATCCATCCATCCATCATCTATCCATCCATTCATACATCCATCCATCCATCCATCTAACCATTCATCAATCCATCATCCATCCATCCATCTAACCATTCACCAATTCATCCATTATCTTTGGCAAACAAATTTAGTTTAAAAAAGTAATTATATTTAATTCATTAATCAGCCTCATGTGAGGGAAATTCATTTTAATAGTGTAATTTATTTTAGATTGCTTAAAAATACAAAACGTTTATTTTTTTTTTATTAAACTGTCAGATTACAGATTAACAAATGTTTTTTTTTTCCTTTCTTTTATTCCTCAATAATAGTAAATTTGTGTGAGCAGAGATACATATGCATATCCCCCCCCCCCCACACACACACACACATGCACAAACACACTTTGTAAATGTTGTCTCATTTTAAGTTATCTGTGTGTTTTCATGGAACTGCAGATATGGATGAAGTTTGCTGTCCTGCAAACCACAGATAAATCTGAGCCAGTGTGCTGCCTGCACAGAATGTGGACTGAGCTGGTCCTGACCTGAGCTGGTCCTGACCTGAGCTGGTCCTTACCTGAGCTGGTCCTGACCTGAGCTGGTCCTGACCTGAGCTGGTCCCGGACTGAGCTGATTTGTTCAATTAGCTTTGTAGAGATCTAGTAGAGTGCTGTATGAATGGGTAAATGAGGACACAGATTGTCGTGTAAAGCACTTTGAGTATCTTGAAATAAAACAGAAAGACGCTATAAAAGTACAGTCCATTTACCATCTTCTTTCAAGTGCATACTTCCACCTCTCCAAGTTCTCTTCCACCTGTTCCCTGTTCTCACCACAGATCACATGTCATCTGCAAACATCATTGTCCATGGGGATTCCTGCCTGACCTCATCTGTTAGTCGTTCCATCACCAGAGCAAACAAGAACGGGCTCAGAGCCGATCCTTGATGCACTCCCACCTCCACCTTGAAACTATCTGTCACTCCTACAGCACATCTCACCACTGTTCTGCTGTCCTCATACATATCCTGTACCAGTCTAACATACTTTTCTGCCACTCCAGATTTCCTCATGCAATACCACACCTCCTCTCTTGGCACTCTGTCGTATAAATCTACATGGTGTTTTGTAATATGTGCCTATTGGAGCACCTCAAGTAGTCAGCTTCCAAGAAGCACCTGTGGTCCAAACGTTCATGAACCCCCAAATCACTCAGCAAAAGAGAGATTTGATAATTGTTGTGGATTGTCTGAGATAACAGTGGACTCAAAAAATAAACAAGTCACTTATCTTTTGTCACATTTATTATATAAAAGAAATAAAGAAGATTAAGACAAAACAAGAATTATGCAATTTCAGGTCACCCATTCCTCAGTTTACAGTAATCTGAGGAACCACTAGACTGAGGAACAGCTTCTACCCTGAAGCTGTTAGACTCATGAATATCAAACCAGAATAATCACTGTGAAAAATCACATCATGTTGCTGCTGATCTGTTTCATGTTGCTGCTGATCTGTTTCATGTTGCTGTGTTCATGTGTGCTCATCTGCTCACACAGACTCATGTTCATGTTCGTGCTGCTGTTTGACGTAATGTTTTTATGCTATTAGTGCTTAGTGTATATTTAGTTGATGTTTTTCTTAGTTCATATCTTAGATGTTATCATTGTTTTTCTTTTACATTTTATTGTTGGATGTAACTGGGACCTTGTGTACATAATTTCACTCCACCACATGTACCACATGTGGTGCGAAAGACAATAAAGAATCGCTGACTATGATTCACAATGCATTCGAACCACGCTAGAGTTCACATCAACCGAACCGAGACCTGGGTATTTAGGCGGACCAGAATTCGCTTTTTTGGTCCGCATCAGAGTTCGAGTGCGCATTCACACCTCCCCCAACAAACCAGACTTTCTAGGCAAACAGACTAGAGTTCAATTAAAGTGTGAATCCACCCTAACATTGTAATAAAATGAATTATCCTAAAACACAGATTTTATGGCACAGGCTGACTTAGATATAGTAATCAATTTACAATGAGCCGTCTATCATCATCACCTGGTTCTTCCATTCAGGTTTGCGGCGGCCAATGATTTTTACCTCCAGCAGTCACAGTGTGAAAGACGAGGGACACCCTGGATATGTTGCAAGCCCATCACTTTTATGACACTTCCAGTGGTTTAGATTCTACATCTCTGCCAGAACCTTTTCCGTCAACATCAAAGATTTTAGTTCAGCATTAGCAGTGCTTCAACAGGGAGTACCGCAGGGGTCCATCCTCGGTCCTCTTCTCTTTTCTTTATACCTGTTGCCACTAGGTGCTATTTTCCGCAAACACAAAATACATTTTAATTTCCATGCCAATGACTGTCAAATTTATTTCACCCTGGGGTACAGAGGTACACGCTCTATTCAACCACTTCTGGACTGCCTGGCTGACATCCGGGACTGGATGGCTTTAACTTCTTACGTTTCAATGAGAAGAAGTCTGAAGTCATGTTGTTCCATCCCAATGGCACGTTCATGAATCACTGCATCGACCTTTCCTCTCTAATCCCGTTAGAGAATCAAAGAGTCACAAATCTGGGAGTGATAATGAACCCTTCCTTGAAACTTAACAGTCATGTAAATTTGATTGTTAAATTCTTTTTTTTTTCAGCTGAGGCAGCTGTCTAAGCTGAAGCCCATATTGTTCTAAAAGAATCTTGAGACAGTGATCCATGCGTTCATAACATCCAGGCTTGATTACGGCAATGTGCTTCTGTTTGGAATCAGTCAAGCCACCATTGCACGACTACAACTGGTCCAAAATGCCGCAGCCCGAATTTTAACTGGTACAGGCCATAGAGAGCTTATTACACCAGTTTTGGCCTCCCGGCACTGGCTACCCTTTCACCTTCGGATTCAGTTCAGAATACTCATGTATGTTTTCCTGTCCAATGTGCTTGCTTGTGTAGATGAACAGATGCTCAGATATATTCATCAATTAACGCGGATTCCTCATTTTTCTGAACTGAATAAAACGTGCATTGAATTTAATGAAATGCAAACGTGAGACGTCATTTATATTTGACCCATCAAAATGAATGCGGTCATTTATTTACAGAATCAAAGTTTAACATCAAACATTTACATTAATTTGGCAAATTATGAAAATAACAACATAAGCAATCAATCAAGAAAAATCATACGGCCATGATTTTTCCGTTGCTTCACCACAGACATTTATGAAACTGTACAATTATGATCTTTTACCCACACGGATGTGGATGAGCACTTTACACAGACATTTCTAAATATCTGGAAGAATTTCTACTTGAGAGAAAAGTTTCAAGATGGGAAAGGAGTTAAAGAAGAGTAAAAGATGGGGTTTGAGGGAGTGTGTTAACAGAACGGCACTCTCTGGGCTTTCTTCAGCTTTTCTTACGGTACACTTCGGTGGTGAAATCGACTCTTTTACCTGGAGCTGTCTCAGGCGAGATTCCGTTTAACGCACCCTTCAGCGTCTCCGTAGGATGCTGTTACTCCTCCGGAGTAGCGGCGAGACTGTCCGACACAAGCTCACCTCAGTGGAAAATGTTATAATCCCATGAACCTCGGAAGAGCTCTGTTGTCATGTCAGGATCATCCCGTCTCCCAGAACTGGGCTTCTCCGCACAGAACTGAACAGAACTGTCCCAGAACTGTTCCAGCACCATCCCAGAACTTCTCCAGAGCTTCTACAGAACTCCTCCAGAGCTTCTACAGAACTCCCACAGAACTGAGTAAACCAGGAAGTACTGACATTTTAAAGAGCTGTTTTTCCGGTCCATCTGGGAGTATTCCCATTGGCCAGAACCGACCAGACGGGGTGTGTTTTGTGACGTAAAAGGTTAGAATGCAGCAAGAATTGTTATGGAAAGATCAGAAATGTTCTCACAGACAGAGAGAGTTTTGTTTTGGCGCGTTTCAGAAACAGGTGCCAAAACCTCGATATTTATGTCTGAGAGGATTCTAAAAACATGACAGTTCGTTCTAACAACTTGTTTTGCGTTTGACTCCAACCTTGGACCAACGTACACTTGCTCATTCAAAGGCAGAAATCAGAAAATGCATAAAAATCTGTAACAGACCTCAACATGAATTCTAACTTTGCATGAGAAAAAAATCATTACACAGTTAATAAAATTGATTAGTTCACTGCAACATCTAAAATGGTTTGAACTAAGACACTTTGATTATCAACATTTGTAAAATAGTAATGATAATAAAAAGAGAGTGTTCTTTTCACTTGAATCTTCAAGAAAGAAAGTCTCAGGATGGGTGAACCTGTATTTCTGGATTCAAATCAATGAAATGACAGTTCCTGTCCCACAAGGTTCTTAAGGTCAAGGGTTTTGACCTTAGGCTTAGTCGTGACACCAGATTAAGTTCACTACACTTGTTTCTATTGTACAGCACTTAGGATGGCCTTCTTGCTGTTTTAAGTGCTCTATAAATAAATTGGTATGGTATCCATCCATCCATCCATCAATTCATCAATCCATCCATCAAATCATCCTTCCATTCATCATCTTTAACTGCTTCTTCCTTTTCGGGTTGGGGGGTCACTGGTGCCCATATCCAGCAGTCACTGTGTAAGAGGCGGGGGACATCCTGGACAGGTCTCCAGTCCATCACAGGGACACAGAGACAAACAACCATTCACTCTCTCACCTAGGGACAATTCAGAGTTACTAATCAGTCTAACATGCATGTTTTGGTCTGTGGGAGGAAACTGGAGTGCCAGGAGAAAACCCACACAGCACGGAGTGAAAGTGCAAACTTCCACCCAGAATGGCCCCCTCGACCGGGATTTGAACCAGTGACCTGTTTGCTGAGAGACAGCAGCTCTACCAGCTGAGCTAAATTTGATTTAATAGTATCTTAGTCATTATCAACACATACTCTTGAGTGTGATGTTTCATTATATCACATGAGACTATAAGATTCCTCAACATAAGATTACTTTAACCTAAAACTTTAGTATTCATTTAAGGTATGTAAGTTACTGATTATTTTTCAGATCTAAGGACATTTGGTCTAATTTCAAATCAAGCCAATAGAAAATGTTCATGTTTCATAAAACATAACTTTGATAATATTTATTTCTTTTACCCTTGATTCTGCAGTAAAAAAAAACAAATAAAAGCTCATTGTTCCGTTTTTGAAACTTCAGTCAGTTTGTTAACATTTGTTTTGTTAACCCAGCTAAAAAGTTTAGATTTGTGGAGTTACAGGAAATGGCCAAAGGAAACAGTTCCCAGTCAGCAGGCACTTCCTTTCCCATCATTAAGATGCACTCAAGCTGTCTGAGGGGCTCACAACGACGGGGCTTCGGCTCGGGGAGGGGATATTACAGATCTCACCGTCTCACAGCTACATCCAACAGGGCTGCAAGGCAGTCTGAGAGAAAATAAAGATTAAATGAAATCCATCACAATCTCCAGTCAACAGGACAGGGATGTCAGGTTTCTATTCTCCTCCCACTAAACCGGAAAACAATCTCTCTCGGATGTTGCGAGCATCAACAGCAAGGAAGTAAGTCAGCATCTTAAAGCTCTCGAAGCTGCCGGTGCTGCTTAAATGATACGTCCTCTGGAGGATAAGCACACAGGAATTAACTTCCACATACCCAAACACTCTTTTGTCAAATAGTCTCAAAAGTTGTGCCCAATCTGTTAATAGAAAAGGAAGGATTCAATGTCGCAGCACGGTGGCGCAACTGGTAGAACTGCTGCTTCTCAGCGAGCAGGTCCCTGGTTCAAGCCCTGGTCCAGGGGCCTTTCTGGGTGGAGTTTGCATGTTCTCTCCGTGCATGCGTGGGTTTTCTCCGGGTGCTCCGGTTTCCTCCCACAGCCCAAAAACATGCATGTTAGGCTGAATGATAACTCTAAATTGTCCCTAGGTGTGAGTGGGAGAGTGAATGGTTGTTTGTCTCGTTTGTCTCTATGTGGCCCTGTGATGGACTTGCAACCCGTCCAGGGTGTACCCCGCCCCTCGCACAGTGATTGCTGGACATGGGCACCAGCGACCCCCGTGACCCAAAATGAAATAAACGGGTAAAGATAATGGATGGATGGATGGATTCAATGTCCTTTTTTTGGTGAGGTGTGGTTGCCCCATAGGATTTATCTTGAAAAGGACATAGTGGGGAAGAAAGATGGCCTGCTGTTTGCTGTTCATGTAACATTCAAACACTCAAACTAACGAGTAATATTTGATACCAGTGTACCCCAGTAAACCTTTCACTGTAAATCAAACTGATGAAGTGGTGTATGAATAGCAAGCATCTTGTTTATTAAATGGAAATACCTTGAATCACCTTTTTTATATCATTGTTCAGTTTCAGTTACAAATGTTGATTTTTATCTTCCTTAAAAAAAACACAGTGAAACATACAACTCATATTTTAAAAAGATTAGGACATTGTGTGTAAAGTAAAAAAGCAATGCATTGTAAATCAATCCATCCATTCATTCATCCATCAGTTACCTTTTACCTGTTTCTGACTTTTTGGGTTGCAGTGATCACTGGTGCCCTTATTCAGCAGTCACTGTGTGAGAGGCGGGGGACACCTGGACATGTCTCCAGTCCATCACAGGGACACATAGAGACAAACAAGACAAACAACCATTCACTCTCTCACTCACACCTAGAGACAATTTAGAGTTACCAATCAGTCTAACATGCATGTTTTTGGTCTGTGGGAGGAAACTGGAGTACCTGGAAAAAACCCACACATGCACAGAGAGAACATGCAAACTCTACCCAGAAAGGATTTTGGCTGGGATTTGAACCAGCAACCTTCTCATTGTGAGAGGGCAGCTTTAATAACTGCACCACTGTGCTGCCCCATGTTGTAATTCTCATAAACCTTTTTTTTTTAATGTACTATGGAACATAGTTGCGGGCGGCACAGAGGCGCAGTTGGTGCCTCTCTGTGAGAAGGTTGTCGGATCGAATCCCGGCTGGGGGACCTTTCTAGGTGAAGTTTGCATGTTCTCTCCGTGCTGCATGAGTTTTCTCAAGGTACTCCAGATTCCTCCCACAGACCAAAAACATGCAAGTTAGGCTTATTGGTAACTCTAAATTTTTCCTAGGTGTCCCTGTGATGAACTGGAGACCTGTCCAGGTGTCCCCCGCCTGTCTTGCACAGTGACTGCTGTATAAGGGCACCAGTGACCCCGTGATCCAAAATGGAAGAAGCGGGTAAAAGTTAATGGATGGACATAACAATGTTTCCCACCAAGCAGTGCCCCCTCTACTTTTAACAACAGTCAGTGAACATTAAGGAACTGAGACCAGTTGTTCAGTTCAATTCAATTTATTCATATAGCACCAAATCACAACAGAAGTTGTCTCAAGGCACTGAACAGAAACATTCACATATTTTATAAAAGCCAATTAGTAAAAGTTCTCTATCTAAAGAAGCAGCAGTGTTGAATCTTCACTTCATCACAGTATCCCATCCTGAGCAAGCACAAAGGAGACAGTGAAAAGGAAAAACTCCTTTTTTAACCGGAAGAAACCTCCAACAGAACCAGGCTCAGGACAAGCATCCATCTGCTTCAACCGGTTGGGTTTGAGAGGACAGGAAGGAGAAACAGATAAACACAGAAGGACAGGTCCAGGTGAAATTTCTATAGGAGGAAATATAAAAAACACGTTAAGACAGAAATAATTACAAATACAAACAGGTAGAGTAGAACAAGTAAAGACAACAGCAGAGAGAGGAAATGTGGTCAGTTTGTCCTCCAGCAGACTAAGCCTATAGCAGCATAATGTAACTAAGGGATAGCTTATGAAACCCAAGCTAATCCTAACTATAGGATTGATCAAAGAGGAAAGTCTTAAGCTCAGTCTTAAAACTGGACAAGGTGTCAGTCTCACAGACAGAAACTGGAAGTTGGTTCCACAAGAGAGGAGCCTGATAACTGAAAGATCTTCCTCCCACTCTGCTTTTGGAAACTCTAGAAACCACAAGTAAACCTGCAGTCTGGAAAATATAGAACAGTAAGATTTGTAATATAAGATGGAGCTAGGTTGTTGAGAGCTTTGTAGGTTAGAAGTAAGATTTTGAATTCAGTTCTGGATTTGACAGGGAGCCAGTGGAGAGAAGCTAAAACTGGAGAGATATGATCTCTCCTACTAACTCCAATTAAGACTCTGGGAGCAGCATTTTGGATCAACTGAAGACTTTTTAAAGAAGTTGTTAGAGTTTATGAAGTGGAACGTTGTCTCATTTTTGTCTGATGTAAGAGTTAGCCTGCGTTTTCAATTTGTGAGTGGTCTGGATTGCAGGTAGTTGGATTCAGTACCTGGACTGTGTTTATATTAAGCCATGCATGCTGCTGTAATGGACATACATTAGTTTGTGCTTTAACATTGTCCAGCTGAAACATACATGGTTTCTAAACACAGTTTGTAATTTTAATTTGTCTGACCACAACACGTTTCCACTTTGTCTCATTCGCTTTAAATAAGCTTTGGTTCAGAGAAGTTTCTGGACATCGTTTACACGTCTCCTTTGCATGCCAGGCCTTTAAGATGATGATAGACCTGTGTATTTATGAATGACACTGTTTCCTGTGTTTACAGACAGTGATTTGGGCGTGTGTTTCTGAGCCCAGATTCTTACAAATTTTGATGAGATTATAAATTGTAGACAATATAATAAGCAAGGTCTTTTCCCATTTATTGGGTTTTATTTTCTTCTAAAATAGTACAATTTCATTAACTTTTGTTATTTAGTTCAACTCTGACAAGGTTGATGCAGGTCCTCTGCACGGGATCTTCTTTCTTGACATGTTTCATCCATATTTAATGCTATATAAGTATATGTTCATAATAATATATGAAACTAAGTTTGCTTTCAGCTCCTCAGACTGAAGAAAACTTTTGGATAAAAGACAAAACATCCAACAAAGAAGAATCTGTCCAGAGGACCTGACTTAACCTTGTTAGATTAATCTCTACCTGGATTATTGAGCATGCATCAGGACATCATTTCATTATTTGATATGTTGTCTATGTTCTGTTGTGAATGAAATATTGGTTCATCAGATTTACAAATCATTGCATCCTCTTTTATTTATATTTTGGACAACAGCCCTTGTTGGACTTGAAGTTGTACCAAAAAGTTGAGAATAATTTATGTTGTGTTTTTTGATCAAGACAAAGAAAATCATCAGGTATCAAGAGAAGCAACTGTGTTGTGTATGATCGGATCAGGTGTGGCAGAGAGGCATGTGAGGGTAATGCAGGACATGTACAAAACCTGAAAGACTGGGTAGAAGATCTACAGTAGAAGTGGTTGGTTAAAGGTAGGATTAAATCAGGGATCAGCTCTGAAACTCTTCGTGTTTGAAGTGGTCAACATGTCGACAGATGAGATCTAACAGGAGTCTGCAGATTATGACTGCAGATGACCTCGTGATCCGTAGTGAGATTGGGGAGCAGTTGAACGGTAGCCTAGAAGGCTAGATTCATGCTCTGGAGAAAAGAGAAAGTCAGTAGGAGTGTGAAGGAGAGGGAGACAGGTGGAAGAGCTGAGCTGAAAGGTGTAGAGGCATCGAAGGTGGATGAGTTTAAATACTTGGGATTAACCATCCAAAACAGCAGCAGTGCTCAAGAGGTGAAGACAAGAACGCCAGGGGGGATTTGTGATAGAAGGGAAGCTGCAAAAGTGAAAGAGAAGCTTTACAAGACGGCAGTGAGACCTGCCATGATGTCTGGATGTTAAAATGTTCACTGGAAGTGAATAAAATAAACAGGATTTGAAACAATTACACCAGAGGGACAGCTCAGGCTGAATGAGGGGCTGAGAGTGTTTGGACATTTACAGATATAATAAAGTTATGCCCTCTCACAAGTGCAGTTGTCTAGACAGATGATGAAAACAAAGTTTAAATTACATAGTGTTAAAAAGTGATGAATATGTGAGAGTGTAAATTCACTGAAAGCTCTAAAGCAGACAAATCATTAGAAAGGAGAGAAGAGCTGTTGAATAAAAAGCTGCTCGTACTTTCTTCTGGTGGTATTCAGGTGAAGACCAACAGCTCAACAGAGAGGAAAATGACCAAACTGTGGGCCAGGTTTGGTTCCTCAGAGATTAAGCTCTCACCTCACTGACCAGGTGGTGATGGTGGATTTTCCACCCCATTAAACTAAATGAAGAAAAGGTTACGTTAGCAACATTTCAATCAACATCTGTTCAGGAAAACAGTTTTAAACAGACCCTTGCTCACACTTCATCACAACTGAAAGTCACTCAGGTTTGTGTGCTCTCCTATTATATCAATTAATTTCAATTCCGTTTATTTATATAGCGCCAAATCACAACAGAAGTTATCTCAGGGCATTGAACAGAAACATTCACATATACAAAAAACAATTAGTAGAGTATTCTAAGGAACAATTAACAAAACATTACATGAAATTCTAAATTATCTTATATTCTCTGTTATTTTTATATCTTGTGTGATACCTTGTGTATATTCCTTCGTACAGAAACTCAGGCACAACAATCTCCTGCAGGAGCAATAAAGTTATATCTTATTTTATCTTATCATATCTCTTAAACATAAGACTGCTAATATGGTTCACTCAGTTTGAATTAAATGTGGATGTTTTGTAAAATAAACTGGACAATTTAACTACCTGGTTTAGTTTTAAGCAATTAGTAAATAAGATCATTCAACTTGTTCCAGACTGAAAAGAACTCAGAACCACTCAAAACGTTCTCTTACAAATTGTAAAGAAAAAAAAATCTAATCACGAAAAGGTGAAAAGACAATGTTTTTTTTCTGTTTGTATGTTTGTTGTGCTACCAAAACATCTCATGTATCCATCCATCCATCCATCCATCCATCCATCCATCCATCCATCCAATTATCTTTACCCGCTTTGTCCTTTTTAGATTGCGGTGATCACATGGCACCCATATCCAGCAGTCACTGTGTGAGAGGCAGCCCTGGACAGGTCTCCAGTCCATCACATGGACACCCTGAACAGGTCTCCAGTCCATCACAGAGACACCCTGGACAGGTCTCCAGTCCATCACAGAGACACCCAGGACAGGTCTCCAGTCCATCACAGAGACACCCTGGACAGGTCTCCAGTCCATCACAGGGACACCCTGAACAGGTCTCCAGTCCATCACAGAGACACCCTGGACAGGTCTCCAGTCCATCACAGAGACACCCTGGACAGGTCTCCAGTCCATCACATGGACACACTGGACAGGTCTCCAGTCCATCACAGGGACACCCTGAACAGGTCTCCAGTCCATCACAGAGACACCCTGGACAGGTCTCCAGTCCATCACAGAGACACCCTGAACAGGTCTCCAGTCCATCACAGGGACACCCTGGACAGGTCTCCAGTCCATCACAGAGACACCCTGGACAGGTCTCCAGTCCATCACAGGGACACCCTGGACAG
>NC_056514.1:15279067-15299065 GCF_014905685.2 Nematolebias whitei | reverse complement strand
ACAGGGACACCCTGGACAGGTCTCCAGTCCATCACAGAGACACCCTGGACAGGTCTCCAGTCCATCACAGGGGCACATAGAGACAAACAAGACAAACAACCATTCACTCTCTCACTCTCACCTATGGACAATTTAGAGTTACCAATCAGTTTAACATGCATGTTTTTGGACTGTGGGAGGAAACCGGAGTACCCGGAGAAAACCCACGCATGCACAGAAAGAACATGCAAACTCCACGCAGAAGGCCGCCGGGCTGGGATTTGAGTCTCCGACCTACTTGCTGAAAAGCAACAGCTCTACCAGCTGCATCACTGTGCTGCCATATATCATGAATCACTCAATAGATTTCAATGTTATGTAATGTTGTTTATTTGTCATATGCAGGTTAACATAGGGTCAATAGTGCAATAAAATGTTCAGGATGAGAAGAACCGATTTGAATTGCTAAAAACAAAACAAAACACACACACACACAAAACAACAACCAAGAAATACTTAATCATGCAATAAGGGTACAAAATAAATTTTCTAAAAAGTGTAAGAAACAAAACATTTACAATGTCCAAACGAAATATATTCAACAACAACACGGTAGACTATAGCAGTGCAAGTAGGATGAATTTGTATAAATAATATTTCACAGATGGTAATATTAGTTTAAATGCACATGATATGTATTGCACATAACTAACACTACACTTGTTGTGTGACAGGTTGTTGCACAGGTAGTAAGTAACATTGAGATTAATTGAATTATGATGGTAAGGTAGTGACATACATGATATATGGCACATATGGCATAAGATATGACATACTTGACATACATACATGATACAGTCACATAGTGCAGCAGCAATAAACATATCAGGTGTCACAGATGTGGCTTGGTGCAATGTTATTGTCAGTTGTTCAGGATTATTATCAATAGTTCAGTAATCTGACAACTTGTGGATAATAACTGTCTTTGAATCTTTTTGTGTGCGATGGCAGACTCCTGTATCATCTGACTGAGGGAAGTAGATGGAAAAGTCCTTGTTCTGGGTGGGTGTGGTCCTTAATGATGCTGCGTGCTTAACGCAGACACCCGCTGTGGTAGACGTCCTGGATGGTGTGGAGACTGCTAACAGTGATGTCCTCTGCTGCTTGCACCACCCTCTGTAGTGCTTTCTGACTGGTGCAGTTCCCATACCACCCTGTGATGCAGCCTGTCAGCAGATTCTCAATGGTGCACCTACTGTATAGAAGTTAGAGAGGATGCTGGTGATCATACTAAACTTCTTTAGTCTTCTTAGGAAGTACAGTCTTTGTCAGGCTTTCTTGACCACAGTGTTTGTATGTAATGCCCAGGACAAATCCTCAGTAATCTGAATGCCGAATAACTTGAAGCTGCTGACTTGCTCCACCTCAGTGTTGTTTATATAGATGTTGTAGTGCTGGCCCCCACGCTGTCTCCTGAAGTTCACTATCATCTCCTTCGTTTTGCTGACATTTAAAGAAAGGTTATTTTCCTGACAGCAGATGGTCAATGATTTCACGTCATTTCTGTAGGCACTCTCGTTGTAATGAAACCTGCAGAAAGTAATCTTCAAATTAGCCAAACCAATTCAACAAGTTCCTCATATCTAAGCTACCTTATGGCCCTGTCACATTATAAGATTTAATATTATAGAATTTATGCCGACATATGAAAAACAATATCAAGCACACTGTGTGAGTGATTGTAAAGTACATGTACTTTTTGAAAACGTTTCAAACACGCTAAAATACGATGGTCAGTTATTGATTTTGTACATGCACAACATTTTCACTGCATGCTGACGTGTTGCTCACAAGTTTGACATGTTACAGATACACAACAGGTAAGTTTAATATACGTTTACACATAAGTTCACTTTAAGGTACTCATAAGTTCACATACATTGGAAATCAGCTGGCGTAGCAGATACAAAACTTATTCATATCATGTTCTGAGATTTTGAGTTGAACCCAGGGTGCAGGCAGACACAAGCTCAGGAATAAAACACAGAAATTAATTTATTAAACAATAAGGCTGGTGTGGCAGCAAAACTTACTTGGAACATGGGAACAAGAAGACATGGAGGAATACAAAGCATGAATGACTGTAGGGAGCTCAGCATAATCCACGAACAACTAGGAAACACAGAGACGTTGAATTTAAAGAGACACAAACGACAGGTAAAGACAAGCACCTGGGGAAAGACAATGAGGAACAGATGGGAGTGGTAGGGGCTTACCACATGGGAAACACAACACTAGGAAAACACAGATTCTCACAGTACCCCCTCTCCAAGGGATGGCCTTTGAGGTCCAAAAAATGGACTCAGAAGGCAGGAGGGGAAAACAGGATGGAGGGCACAAAGGAAAAGACAAGGGAAAAGCCTAAAACCAACAGGACAAAGCCTGGGAACCAAGTACACAGAAAAACACGAAAACTAAAACCGAAAATGTTCAGGCAACAGCCAGGAAACCATCCAAGAAGGGCACGCAAGTTCTTACAGAACCTCACTGACCTACACAAGGTGAGGTCAATGAACAAGGACAAGCTGATTCTGGCAGATCCTGATCATCAACTCCATGCTTCCATCTGAACATAGATATCTGCTGCCCAAATGTAGGATGAATAGACTAAAATCTCATTCATCTAGTAGTCAGGTTTCTCAACGAACAATGATTATTTCTGTACTGTCATTTTATGTCTTAAAATCGTGTCTAGTATGGATGTTTTGTGTGCCTACTGACTGTAAAACAAATTGCCCTTTGGGGATAATAAAGATTATTCAACTTGAAGTTCAGGCAAACAGCCAGGAGACCGTCCAACAAGGGTACACAAGTTCAAGCGAACGGCCAAGAGCTGACCACATGCGGGGAAAATACTAGGAAAACACAGATTCTCACAATTCACATTTTCATAATCAACCACAGAGACTAATGCTCCTGCTTTGTTTTTTTCTCTGAGATGAAGAACAGGCAAAGCGGAATAATGTAGCAGCTCAGGAGGGGGGTTCCTGCTTGACAAAACACGTGGTACGGCCCTGACAACTTACTTCATCATGTTACTGCATACCTAATGACACGCGTATATTATAATGTCACTATCATTGAAAATTCAATGGCTCTTGAATAGTTCTATGTAGCAAACACATCTTCAAGATCCGGCTCCCTTCAAAGAGGCAAATATCCCTAATATATACAAGTGAACCCCTAAATGCTGACAAAAATGCTGGCTTTAAAATACAAACACTTTCAGTAAGTTCTAGGGTCGTCGTCTATATTTTAATATGTCAGTAAGTTGTAGAATCATATAAGTTGCTCATAAGTTATAAATAAGTAAACTTCACAATTGTCCAGCTGGTTTCCAAAATATTTCAACTTAAGAGTATTATGTATAAGAATATTATTATTAATATTGGTTATGGTTACGTGTTGTGTGTGAACTAAACTTACCTGTTACATACTTGGAACTTATGCTGAACGTAGAAGCAACACGTCTGCATTCGCAGAAAACTTTGTTCATGTACCAAATTATTGGCTGGCATTGGCATTAAAAACATGATACCATTGTATATTAGCATGTTTGTAGCATATTCAAAACTTACACCAGACTTATGTGACTCGTGTTTTTTCTTCTTTTTTTCATATGCTGATGCTATAAACCACTGTGTGAAATCTGCCTTTGTCGCAGTCAGCTCCAACATGCTCTAGTTCAGCATAAGCTACACCAACATTGATCTGCATAAATACAATAAAAAATATCAATGCCATAAGCTTGCATATGTTCTGAACAAGCCAAAGACAAGTTATGGTTAAGTTAGTCATAGGTTATATAGTCGTTGAACTTGTCGTGTATACGTCCAAAAAAGGCTTCCAGTTATTTTTTCTCCATATTCAGTTTATGTATGCATGTTGGACAAAATTTATACAAATTAACATAAGTAGCGTATTCTAAAACATTATGACAGGGCCTTTAATAAATGCAATAATAGTTACAACTCAGTCAATTTCAAGCATATTGAGCTCAAATTTAATGTGGCATTAGCCAAGAGTCATTCTTACCACATATTTTGGGATCAAATATCTTTATTTGCAAGACCCCTACACATCATTAGATGATCTTAGACTTGTTTACAAAAGATGATTAATGTGCAATCTTTCAGTATGCTGAAAAAACACAAGGTAGTGAGCAAAAGTGACAGGGGTATGACAGCACAATAAAAAGGTATTGAAGGAGTTGGAAGTTGTCACATCTCACAGTTTTTCTCCACAAGAGAAAAAAAACATTGCCATCTTTATTTTCCTTACATGTATATTGTGGGATGTGTATCTATGGGGGACAACAGGGTCTTGAAAGGCTGTGCATACATGTTCCTGTTAACTGTGCTGGCTTCATATGTTTAAGTAGGTGGACACAGTCAAACAGAATTCAGGTAGTTTGTCACAAAAGGTTTAATTACCATTCTTAATTAGCAAAACACTTTTGACTAGAAGGTGGAAACTTCAGCGGTGGAACCACATGTGGTCTTTCAGAAAACTTGAGTGTTTTTTGTTTGTGGTGAAAGTTTTGTTGGGTTTAAGACAAAAATCTGGACAGAAATGCCCCCTTATCATCCACTTCCTGTTTTGTTGAGCAGAGCCACTGCCCTTATTGTTATATGGAATTTAAGAAGATAAAGGAGAAGGGAGATTAAGGAATTGACAAAAAACATTGTAAGCACAAAAAAAGCTGCTAAATTTAGAACATGTTGACTTGTCTAAAAATTCAAAAGCTGACCTAGCTTTACTGCAGGAAGACACCTTTAGCTTAAGGCTTCAGAGACACAAGCTCACAACAATAAAACAAAGTACACTGCTGGAAAATAATCTCATGTCTCCTTTCCTTACCAAGACCAAGTGAGGAAACATGTAGGTTTAGGAAGAAGGTGGTAAAAATGAAGAGTTGTTTAACATGAAAACTAAGTCAAACACAGTTGATGTTTTTTCCTTGGTCTACTGAAAACTCTCATAAGCAAAATCCATTTCCTTGCAACCAATAAGTTATTTGAAGATGGAATGACAAAACATTCTTATACTTTGTCAAAGCAGAAAACACATATTAATGCTTTTGATGCCTAATTTTTGGCCCAGATTATCTATTATTTCACTCTTTCCCTCCAAAGCTGACAAAGCTTTTACAATAGTGCTGTTTTTATAAAGTTTCTAAAAGTAGCTGCTTCCACAGTGTATGACATCAGCAAGTATCAAGATCTCAGACAAGCACAACTTCGAGTACAAGTGAGCCGCTTTGTCATTGGTAAATGGCTCCACTCAACTCTCCTTCTCTCAGTTCTTCTAGTATATGTTATGTGTAATATGTATGTGTGTTTGTGTGGGTGTGTGGGTGGGTGTGTGTTTGAGCCAATCTGCCCTTTGTGGTCTTTAATCACCCATAATCAGACTTGTATTCCGTTAGCTTATCTCGGCATTGCTTATAAGTCTGGGTGTAACCATGCTGCGCCATTATCTCTGATTTCTCTTGGTAAATGCACTCATTTCTGCTGGTGCCGTCCCTCAGCACAATGAGGAAGTTGAGGTTCAGATGTACTTTTCAGTTTTACTGGGAGGGTCATCCAGTGATGGAGCTCCGCTGGCCAACCAATGTCCGTTTATGTCAAAATCGGCCTCACGGAGCAGTTTGTGTGGAACATCAAAGCGGTCTCATAAACCGGGCTGAGTGGGGTGGATACCGACAATGGGGAGACCTTTAACTGGTGCCATGTCATGTGGAGCCGACGAGAGTTGAGACAGTGTCAAAGTGCCAATTGTGCTGTAGTTGTGGTTTGTGTCCCACAAATCTTAATTACTGTGGGTTTTCTTCTTGACTAAGTTGACTTGACTGAGAAGGGAGTGGTGGCGCAGTGGTTAGAGAAAGTGGTCCTGTGATCCGAAGATCGCCAGTTCACACCCCGACAACATCAAAATTGTGGGTGGGGTAGGTGAAGCACCCACACTTGACCCCATCCTCATTCGCCCCACTCTGGGCCCATGAGCAAGGCCCTTAACCCCCACCATGTGCTCCCTAAAGAGAGAGTCAGAGATTCTTTATTGTCATTCGCACCTCATGTGGTACATGTGGTGGAGTGAAATTATGTACACAGGGTCCCAGTTACATCCAACAATAAAATGTATAAGAAAAACAGTAATAACATCTAAGATATGAACTAAGAAAA
Organism: Nematolebias whitei; assembly: GCF_014905685.2. Taxonomy (NCBI): domain Eukaryota; kingdom Metazoa; phylum Chordata; class Actinopteri; order Cyprinodontiformes; family Rivulidae; genus Nematolebias; species Nematolebias whitei. The sequence goes on along the minus strand of NC_056514.1, from coordinate 15,292,841 downwards.
ACATCAACTAAATATACACTAAGCACTCATAACATAAAACATTGAACATCAGCACAAACATGAACATGAGTCTGTGAGCAGATGTGCACGCATGAACACATCAACATTGAAACAGATCAGCAGCAACATGAAACAGATCAGCAGCAACATTGAAACAGATCAGCAGAAACATGATGTGATTTTTCACAGTGATTATTCTGGTTAGAGATTCATGAGTCTAACAGCCTCAGGGTAGAAGCTGTTCCTCAGTCTAGTGGTTCTACACTTAATGCTCCTCAACCTCCTTCCTGAGGGGAGTGGGGCAAAAGTGTGTGTGCTGGGTGAGTGAGGTCCTTCATGATGCAGGTAGCCCTCTTCCTGCATCTAGAGGTGTAGATGTCTGTGATGGTGGGGAGGCTGACTCCAACAGTCTTCTGTGCAGCCTTCACCACTCTCTGCAAAGCTTTTCTTTCTGCAGCTGTGCAGCCTCCATGCCACATGTTGATGCTGGAGCACAGGATGCTCTCCACTGCACACCTGTAGAAGGAGGTGAGGACTGAGCTTCCCAGACCAGCTCGCAGGTCTAAACAGGTCTAAACAGGTCTCTTTTGAAAATGAGTTCTCGTGGCTCAATGAGACTACCTGTATAAATAAAGGGTAAATTAAAAAATTAAAAAAGTTATTTAATTTTACTGAAGGTAGTGGAGGACTGACCGGTGCTTTATGTATTTATTAGAATACGGATGGATGGAATTTGGCTGCGGCAGCACGGTGGTGCAACTGGTAGAGCTGCTGCCTCTCAGCGAGCAGGTCCTCAGTTCAAATCCCGGTCTGGGGGTCCCTCTGAGTGGAGTTGGCATGTTTTCTCCGTGCATGTGTGGGTTTTCTCCGGGTGTTCCGGTTTCCTCCCACAGACGAAAAACATGCATGATTAGTAACTCTAAATTGTTCCTAGGTGTGAATGAGAGAGTGAATGGTTGTTTGTCTCGTTTGTCTCCATGTGGCCCTGTGATGGACTTGTGACCTGTCCAGGGTGTACCCCGCCCCTCGCACAGTGATTGCTGGACATGGGCACCGGCGACCCCCATAGCCCAAAATGGTAGAACCAAGTAAAAGATAATGGATGGATGGATGGAATTTTACTGCATTTTTTTTATTTCATACTTCCAGTGTATGCCAGTGTGTTTGTATAGATGAGAAAACTTTAACTGCATAGCAATCATTTCAGTCAGTTTGAATATTTTGTGACCTATAAACACATTTTCTTCTCTTTTTTTCAGGTTTACTGCTTTGTTTTGAAAAAGTTCAGTCTGACTTATTTCCCTTTATGCCTTTTATTTTATCTTGCAGGCAACAACAATGTCATTTTCCTAAGACTACCCCCCCCCCACACACACACACACACACAAAAATGTTGGATTTTATTGTTTGTATCGTGGGTGCTATGCTGCTAAAAATTGGAAGTAGTGTTTCTTGACCAGAAAAAGGTTCAATGCCTCCTCTGGATCTAGGCTGAGTCTCTGCTTCAAGCTGAGGAGTTCTGTCTAGGAGTCTTGGTTGAGAGTGATTGTAGGATGCATTTCCTGCCATTTTTCTAAACCATCAAACATTTCCTGTTGCTACCATTTTGTCAGTCATTTTTTTCAGTGCACAGTGACTCAATCCTGCAGTAGTCTGGTTAGTCAGAAATACAAGACAATAAGTAAAAACAATGGGATCCATATGCATTATAGTTACATTTTGTTTATACACATATCTGGACTGAGAGAAACAAACTCAGAACTCTAAGTATAATTAAAGGGATTTTATTTACAGTGATTATAATGCAATGTACAAGGCAGGGATCAGTGAGCCTGTAAATGGAGGGAAACTGTTTAGTTCCTGGAACAATGTTCTGGTTGGAGAGAATAACTTTGGTTCCTGTTTCCTTTATGGTTGTATTCAGGGCGTAATTTTTTAAACCAATCAATGCTGGAATGCATAGAGCAGACAGTTTTTTTTTTTTGGGGGGGGGGGGTAGATAGCTGGGGTCTGAATAAAGTATATGCCATTTCCTGCATTTTGGTGCATTTTAATGGGTTGTTAAACATCTATGTTTACCTACATTAGTAAACACGTGGTTCAATAACTATTTTAAAAAGCAACAACAACAGGTCTCTCCTTGTGTGTGAACAGAGCAGGTCTGCTTCTGTCAAACAGCTCGGCACTCCCCCCGCTCCACTCGCTCGCTCCTGCTCCAATCTCAATCGCCACTGCCTTCAGGTGCTTCAATTCTCGCTTGTCCAACTAAGGACAATGAGAAGCCTTTTTAAAAATTAAAGTAAATTGGACTGTCTTTTCAACATTTTGATCACCGTTATTTTTGACAAATTATCACCGTTGTTTTGATACGTAATGCGAATAATACACAAACATTTCTCTCATTGTATTTGTAATAAATAATCTAAATTTTATTAATGACCCACTTAAACTGTCAAACTGATTTGCAATTTAGTTTTCAAGTTTAATTATATTTTTGAGTTTTTAATAAAAATACACAATGACTTTGGACTTTTAGGGGCGGGGATTTTTTTTAAGGGTAAAGATGGAAATGTTACTTGAAGAGGCAGCTCTTATGCGATATCAAGAAGTGCGTAAGTGACTGTTGTGTTTAAAATGAGAGTTTATGTAATTGTTTTCAGTTTACATAAACAATATAAGTTTTATTCATTCAAGGCAGTCAAATTTGTTCATAACTTTATTATTTGTAAGCCTGAAAGTTACCAGATCCAAGCAAACAGTTACCGGAATGCATCCTATCAAATAAGAGAGTTTCCAGATGCTGTTCCGGCAGGATACGGCTCAAATTAAGCCCTGGTTGAGGAGAAGGCAGAGGGTTTCCAACAAGGAAGGTCCAAGTAATAGATGCAGTGGTGATCGTGGAATGTAGAAGGCGAGTGGTTGGATGGCGCAGGAGCAGCTGACGTAGAAGATTTGCATGTGAGTACTAGGAGGTTCAGGTTGACGAGCAAGTGGTCAAGGAGATTAGACTCAGACAGCAAGTCTCTGAAAATATGGAAGAAAAACACAAGGGGAAGTGCTCTTTGGCAATTCGTACATTAAAGGGCTGGAGGCACAAGTACTGGTTGGTAGATAATGCTCCAGCAGGGAATGAAGCTCATTTGAAGATGCTTATGCACCTGGAGCCAATCAGTATAAGTAAAGGTTGAATGAATGAATGGAATAAACACTAAAAGGGTTATGACTCTGCTGTTTTACAGATACTGAGTTAGAATTTTGGATTTGTGGATTTGTTTTGAAAACTTTATTAGAGCCAACACTGTCTGTTACCTAATATCTCATGAACCACTGGGCAGATCGTAATAAATTATCAGAAACTAACTGATAATACAGTAATTTACAAATCCTTATCAGTTGAAGTCAACCCGATTCCGCGTTATTAGCAAACAAATAATTGTCTCTAACTCAGTCAGTTTTACAAATATCAAGCTGAATTCAGTGCAGGAGTAGCTGATTGTCATTCCCATGATGCACTGAGGCTGGATGTACATCCAGTGATTCCTATCTGCCCACAGCATACAGAATACATGGAATCAAAAAGTAATGTCAGCAATTAAAACTGGGGTGACACACACACATTGACATTCTGAGCTTGGTAATGGATTAATGGGGCTCTGTTATTGCTGCATTTCCTGGAAGCTATTTTCTCAAAACCATTTAACATTTCCAGATGCTCATGGTACCATTTGGTCAGTCAAGCGTTATTGTGAACACAACGACCCAGTATCCAGTTCTGGTCTAGTTACTAAGAAATGTAAACAGAAAATAGTGAAAAGATTGGAAGTTATATAGATGCTGTTTTGTTGAAACACTCTGAGCAAAAATGTATTGTTTCTGACACTTTATTTCTTAAGTTGCCTTTAAGTTGTCTTCTACCTTCATACATATGGAGGTTTATGGTGATGTCTTTAATTATGTCATTATGATAAAAATGAAGTTTGTAAAAAAAAAACAACTTTGCAAACTGTCTGTAAAACCACCACATACAATCACACCATTTGTACTGGTAAATGGTAACTGGACTGTACTTTTATAGTGCCTTTCTCTTATTAAGATACTCAAAGCTCTTTACAACATAATATGTGTCCTTATTTACCCATTCATACAGCACTCTACTGTATCTGTACAAAGCTAATTGAACAAACCATTCTAAAAACACTAATCAGTGCTTTATCACATTCATACATCGAGGGTACACATCGGACGCAATGAGGGATTCAGTGTCTTGCCCAGGGACACTTCAGCATATGACTGCTGGTGGATTCGAACCCCCAACTCTTGCTTTGGAGGACGACTGCTCTAACCACTCAGCCACAGCCTTTTGTAGCTCATGTAATAGTAAAAGCAAGTGTAGGTTCAAACCCATGAAAAGTTGATGTGCAGGTTTGAATCTATAATGTTGAATAAGTTATGGCCATTTTATTTGTGTGTCGGCAAAGAAAGTTTTGGCTTGAGTTATCTCTGAATGTCAGTCAGCTGTACACACACATTCAATGATTACTTTCTGAAAGGTTTATAAACGATTTGTCCAATAAATCATGAAGTAATTTTCCACCAAATACTGTTGACTGTTACATATAATGCTAAAATTTTAAGCAAATAGTTTGCACCCCATGGATGTGTTGAATATGACACAGCTACTACTTCGCCTAGATTTAACTCAATATCTGTAAAATCAACTGTTTCAGCAAAATTTGCTTTTGCTCGGATCAGTTAACTATAGATGGATGGATGGATGGATGGATGGATGGATGGATGGATCCTTCCTTCATTCATTCATTCATTCATTCATTCATTCATTCATTCATTGTCCCCAAGGGGAAATTTGTCTTGGACACCATGCAAATAGTTTAACCTGAAAAGTTACACTTAATCACATTACGGCAGAAATAAATTATTTGTCACAGGGTGGTTTAAGTAGTTAGCATGACAGAGATTTTTTATAGTAGTTTCCTCATACATATACTGGTATGGGTATCAGACTTGACAGAAATACTGGTATCGGTATCAAACCTGATAACGATATTAGTATCGGTATCGGGCCTGATACCAGCCTCAAGTACTTGAACTCCAAAAAACATACATACTTTAAAACAATACCCCCTTTATTCTTAGTTACATCATTTCCTCGTCCACTTTCTAAGTTACTAAGCACAAAAAAATGCTGATAGTTCAGACATATTTTGAGATCAACATAGATGATGTTAAGATGAAGGCTGTTTGCTGTGTTCTTAAAAGAAATGTGTTTCTAAAGTCATTGTGTATAGTTTAAACACTAACTCATTAATTAGTACCTAAAATTAAGTACTTGTACTCAATTTAAAAAAAATAATAATTTTGGGACAACCCCAGTGTTTTTTGTTGTTTTTCGGAATTAGTCGGACAAAACGCTTCACTAGCTTCTGATACGAGAAGCCTCACCTCGCCCAGATATGAAAAAGGACTGAGAGATTGTTACTTGACTCTGTGGGTGATGGTGTAAATTTCTTAATATTTATCGCCAGTAAAAAGAAAAAGTATGCAGGACTTCTTAACTTGTAACTTTCTTCCCATGAAAGGCAGATGATCTGATTGCATCTTGGCATGTATGTCTGTTGACACAATATCTCATGAACCACCTGACTGATTTTAATATAACTCTCAGAAAGTAAATATTTGATGTACATCTACAACTACATGTTTATGGTCAAACCAGTTCAAGATGGTCACCACAGCTAATCAACTTTAACAAACATAAAATAGTTACAACTGTTAAAATAGTAAATAAAATAGATACAACATCTTCAATATTGTAAACAAAAATTTGGTATGTTAGTAGCTGAAGTCATCCAAACATATTTTGAGTATGTACAGATCATACAAGATCTTTATTTCAAACTTTGCCAAAAACTGTTGGTATAAATCCATGGGTCTGTTAGCAAAATACCTCAGGAACCTCAGGACAGGTTTTAATAAAACCTTAAGAAATCGACCATCAGATAAATATATGCAACTGAATAACCTTTGGGGTTTATTCTATTTAGTTTAGCCACTATAAGTAATCTTATTTGTAGCAGGTGAGAATAACATCCACACTATTTCCAAGCATCTTATTAATTCTGATGCTAAACAAGACTCTGGCCTGCTAGCTAGTTATGTGGTCCTATGTGTCAAATAAACTAGTTTTTATCAAATGTGGGTATTCTTAAACTCAGGCCCTGTTTACACAACGTTGATCTTGAGTAGCTTCTTTGCTGCAGTTGGGCCATTCATGTACGTGACAACCGAGCTCGTGTCCGAGAATCACGAGAATCTGCCTCGAGCTACTCCCTCAACTTGCTTTTATATCTTTATCAGTTCAGCTGAGTTCACAAAGCGTTGGAGGTGTCCTTGACTGCAGCTGTATGCTGCACCCAGCTCCTCTGCTAACCCAAACATATGGTTCATGGGCAGAGATAAGACTCTCAGCCACAGTAATAAAAACATATGTAACCTTTGACCAAAAATTATTTAACAGAACTGCATGTGCAGCTCGTTAGAGCCAGGCATCAGTGTTGCCATATGATACTTAGCCTTTTTAACTCCCCTCCTTTTCTGTGCATAAGCACAACAAACGCCTCATTTTACATATTCCAAGAATGCACACTTCACTCAGCTCATGTGATATTTTAAATCAAAATACAATAATTTTAAAGCAACAGGCCTTCATTTCCTTTTTGGCAACCCTGCCTAGCATATAGCCTTCAGTGACTTCATGGATTCATTTTTCACAGAAAAACATCAAGATTTTTTAAGTTATATTCCCCACAACAAATATATATTAAAAAAAGGCTAAAATTTCAAGTGATCATTCATGTGTAAGGTCTTGTTTACATGTGAACCATTTATGAAAATATTAGTGTTTTTCCCCAATTTGTATTAGTGCAAAATTCAAGCGTTTATGCAAATATGTTGTGCTCTTTGAATCCGCTGCACTTTCCATGCCAAGTCACGAGCTGTAATGTAGTTCAATGACGTGCATGTGCACAGGCACGTCTGTCTCAAGCATGAAAACAGCTACAGACTGAGGAAGTCTTTCGGATGAAAGACAAAATGTTTCTACAATTTTTTTTTTTTTTTTTTTTTTTTTAATTTATGTCCAGAGGACCACATTTAACTTTTGTACATTTTTCTACCTGGATTATTGAGCATGCATCAGGATATTTTGAATGTCTTATTCTCTTCCCTGAAAATCAAGTTTTGTTTTTGCCACGTCAGTGGGCAGCTCTGATTTGTCTGCACAAACTTCCCCTTTAAATCTATTGCATCTAAGCAGACTTTTCATGACCAGAATAGAAACTAAACTTTAAAATGCCTAAAAGATTAAATCAAAACTAAAGTTACCTTTCCAGGCACATCGTTTTATCTTACTCTTTTCATCGTGCTAAAATGATTTTCGTAGCTTGAATTGTGTGTGTGTTCGCCATAAGAAAATCCAGTTAGATGTGCTACTTACTAAGTACACACAGGAGCAGATTATTTGCTATTTTTACTCACGTGTGTTCAATAATAGCATTCTCTGCATATGACAGCACAGAAAGTGGATTTAAGTGTTTGCATTTAAATGATTTCTAACTGCTCTGCTCTGTCCTCTGATAGATCACATCAAACCAAAGAAGAAAGAAGGAGAACCTGTTAAAGACTCATATGAAAGCAGATCCTGAGCTCCTCATCCTATGCGAGCGCTGATGATGACTGCACAAGTGGCATGTTGTATTTGCTCTTTAGCGTGCGTGGGCACGGCAGCTTCAAGTGCCAACAGGAAGTGAATGACAAGTAGCTGCTTGAGACTATAAAAAATAACCTTCCACATCTGCTTTAGTCGCCCGTAGAACTTGTAGCAAGGAGACAAAGATCAGCATGTTGCAGTATAAACTGAAGCATTTTAATGTTGCTTTGTATTGTTACTATTTTACCTTTCATCCACTTTTTTGTTGCATCAGATATGCCTGCATGCAACTTTTTGCAAACTTTCTTTAAATCTCAAATGTTTACTGCAGTTGTAGTTCTAAAGCAATATATATATGTGTACTTATTGTAAAAGTAAGTTCATCATCCATCCATCCATCCATCATCTTTACCCGCATCTTCCTTGTTGAGTCGCAGAGGTCACTAGTGTCCATGTCCAGCAGTCACTGGGTGAGAGACAGGGGACACCCTGGACATGTCTACAGTCCATCACAGAGACACCCAGGACAGGTCTCCAGTCCATCACAGGGACACAGAGAAAAACAAGACAAACAACCATTCACTCTCTCAATCACACCTAGGGGCAATTTAGAGTCACCAATCAGCCTAACATGTACTGTGTGTTTTTGGTCTGTGGGAGGAAACCGGAGTACACAAAGAAAACCCACGTAGCACAGAGCAAACATGAAAACTCCACACAGAAAGGTCCCGGCCGGGATTTGAACCAAAGCGAAATGCTCGCTGAGAGGCAGTAGCTCCACCAACTGCATCACCGTGCTTCCATAAGTTCTTTATTTTTAAGATAAATGGCTGCAGCGACTGACAACTCGTGAATATTATAAATGCTCTATAAAAAAATGTTTTTGAGAAAAACAAATTTCCCTTTTTTTAAACAAAAAATATATGACAGCTACATTAACAAAGTATAAACAACAAATATGTGACGTCCTTTTTCAACTGGCTGTGGATTGAGACAATGAAAAATCTGTAGACAAACACAGGTAGTACAGACCAGGTGCAGTTCCAGTAGAAGAAAAACAAAGAACAGAGTACATTACTAACATTTGAGGTATTATGTGATGGTGTGTTTTTAATTAAAATCTAAGAAGGAAGTTGACTCGTAGAGAACAAAAGAAGCCGTTCTTTTCCTTTGAGTTGCTTCCTTCTTCAGGGGTTGTTACAGAGAGCGAAATTTGCCCTAAAGTTTCCTTCTTAACACAACCTGGGCTCAGACTTGCAACCTTACAAATACATAACCATGGCACTGAGCACGAAATACCACTCCCTCTGTAAAACATGTTTCAGACCTAAACGGTTTTTTTTTTATAGCACATGAACTTTTCCTAAAGATTTTGTGTTTGGAAAATATGAATGAACAAAACAAGAACTGACACAGACACTGAGCAACACAATGCCCTTCACTTATCATCCACTTTGATAATCCCGCTGTCGGTCTATAGTTTCTATTTTCTGTCTGTCCAATAGTCATCTTTTTTGACATTCTTCTAATATTAGCTAAAAATGTGAGAACAATTTGTGTCTCTGTGAGAGGCAGATTGTGAAAAGGGATTTTGTGTGTAGACAAAGCATTGGTTTGTCACACAAAGTCCATGGCTATTTTATTCTAGGAGGTAACACAAATTTATAGAACATCCATCCATCCATCCATCCATCCATCCATCATCTTCCTCTTGTTCTGAAGTCAGGTCTCGGGGCAGCAGCTTGAGCAGGGAGGCTCAGACATCTCTTTCCACTTTCACCTCTTCCAGCTCTTCTGGGAGGACTCAAAGGTGTTCCCAGGCCAACCAAGAGACATAGTCTCTCCAGCGTGTCCTGGGTCTTCCCCGGTGTCTCCTCCCAGTCGGACATGCCTGAAACACCTCCCTATAGAGACGCCTAGGAAGCATCCTTACCAGATGCTCGAACTACCTCAACTGGCTCCTCTTAATGTGGAAGAGCAGTGTTTCTACTCCGAGTCTCTCCTGGATAACTGAACTTCTCTCCCTATCTCTAAGTGAGAGTCCAGTTACCCTGTGGAGGAAACTCATTTCGACCACCTGTATCCACAACCTCATTCTTTTAGTCACTACCCAGAGTTTATGACCATAGGTGAGGGTAGAAATGTTTTAAGCCAGTTTTAAACCAGCAAACTGGTTGATACCCTGATGCATGCTCAATAATCCAGGTAGTTAAATTGGTTGATTCACATCTCTCTTTTAAGCCCCACGTGAAAAATTTGATAAAGAAACTGAGTTGAATTGGGTTTCTTTTTCGGAAATAGATCCTGTTTAACTCTGAACGCTAGGAAACACCTTGTAACTGTGACTTTCCTTCCCCCCACTGACTATGGCGACATTATTTACATGAATGCTCCTACAAGCACCTTGCAGATGTTGGACATTGTCACATGCATTAAGATTCATAACTGATTGTAGCTACAGTACCCATCACTGCACCCTGTATTCACTGGTTAACTGGACATCATTAATTTCATGCAGACTCTCCAACTGGTACATTTTCATCTTTAAATCACTTATTGGTTTGCTGCCTTCATACATCTCCTCCTCCATGTCACTTTGTGAGTGCAGCTACAGCGTGCGCTCTCAGGACCTTATTACATGCAGTGTTCCATCAGTGCGGACTGAAGTAGGCAAAAGGGCCTTCTTCTACTCCGTTCCTGTTTCCTGGAACACCTCACAAAAAGATCTGAAGCTCTCGACCTTGACCTCTCTGAGTGGCTTCAAACATCTGCTAAGTTCATGACAAAAACCAACGCAGACTTTGTACCTGTTTTTAGTATTTTATACCGCTTTATAATGTAGCTGTTCTTATTTGTTTTTCTTTTATTAACATAATTTTCTTCCATTTATTTTCTTCAATTTACAGTATATGCTTTATTTTAACATTGTGTACTGTTGTGATCATTCTTTGTTAAAAACAGATCTCTTGTAAATTAGTCCTCGATGGTCAATGAGACAAACCTGTATAAATAAAGGTTGAATTGAATCTTCATCCCTGACAGAGTGACCGCTGGCCTGGAGATGAGTGTAGACCACAGAGTCCTGTCCTGATGACGTTGCTCTTCTGGGCTGGTCCATCCTTTTGGCCAGTGGCTGTTTAGTTTCCCCCATGTAAGACTGATCACCCTCCTGACACTCAACAGCATACACAATATTACTCTGTTTGTGCCGGAGGACAAAATCTTTGGAATGAACCAGTCTTTGTCGTAAAGTATTTTGGGGTTTGAAAGTCACTGGTGTCAGGGGTTTTCAGGTCAGGGCGAACCCAGTAGTGCAGACAGGGACTCACTCGGCAGAAGTACAAAATTTAGAAATTTAATGATAATAATAAAATACGAAAATAACAGGCTGACGAGGCAGCACAACTTAAGAAACGGGATGAAGGCACGGGAAGTTCAGAGGGACTCAGGGAAACTCAGAGGAACTCAGGGAAACTCAGAAGACACAGGAGAACACAGGGACCCAACGAAGATGACGCGACAAAGAACAAGACTGAACAGATGACTTATATACAAGGACAAGACGAGACGTGATTACAAACAGCTGTGACGTGTCAATAAACCTGGCGTCTGAGGTGATGATGCATGGCAGACGACCAGCTTTAATGAAGATGAAGCCTGATCAAAAAGCCCTCCTCAGCAGCTGGAAACGAAAGGACTGAACTCCTGCTTTAAATCAAGCTAAAGATGATAATGTGTAATCAAAAGTGTTTTACTGTTTTACTAATAATCAACAAATAATCAACTAATGAAAGTATTGATTTTTAAGAATTGTATAATCCATTGTATGATTGTGTGATTTACTTGTGAAGTATTGAAGTAAAGAGCAGTTCTGAGGCCTCATGTACCAGTGAACAAGTCCGGACATGCCCGTCTAGGACAAGCCTGGGCTTGCCTCGAGCAGTAGAAAGGAGAACAGAGGGTCAGGAGGTTCAACTTTGCCTCTCTCATGATGACGCATTTTTGAGCAAAACAAAGTTTGGAAAGTACCCGAAAACTGGTCTGAACTGGTTGAGGTGCAAAACAACAGACCAGTTACTGGAAAAAAGATGATGTAATTTTCCAAAACCCCTCCTTAAGAGGAGGAGGGAAAAAGGGGTCTTTAAATACAGACTGAACGGATGGAACTTGGTCAATGCAGAGTCGAAAGCTGAGTTGAAGAGCTGAACAGAAGGTACTACAGCAGAGAGCAGTTAGAGGATCAGAGACGCCCGAAAGAAGTTGGATTATATCGGTTTGGGACAAGGCTGGGGATCTACTTCTTTTTCCACTGAAATGGGATTGGATTAGGTCTCCACTTGCAACAACAGACTGAAGAGGGGTCCTACTTCTAAAAGCTTGACGCGGCCTTGTCCAAAACTCTGATTTCTTCAATTTGGCATAAGCTGCTCCTGTCCTGGGTAAGGCCCGTATTTCCCTCCTGGAAAACGGGAAATATGCCGTTTACTGACACAAAGATTCTCTGAGAGACACCTCAGAATCATGGTAAGCGGACTACCCTGTCCTTCTGGTCTAAATAAATTAATGCATCAGATTAGAAATTTAGCATACAGGATAAATTCAAGAGTATTAAACTGGGTACTAGTGGGATTTGCTCGAAGGTGCTTCTGGTTCATGAGGGAGTTGAGAGAGAACCTCTTTTGGCTTGATGTGTGAAAGGTCTGAGGGAAGGTAGTGTTCGCAAAGTCCCCAAGGGCTCTTGGGGATTAGAAGTCATCAGGAAGATTCTATTACCTTACTTTAATGAAGAAAGAGTATCCTGTGTAATCATGAAAATTAATCATTATAAAATTGTGCCTGTTGCTGTACCCCTGCGCAAATTGTTGATTAAAGCAAAGCAAAACGTATAAATCTGGACTATTATTTCATCCTTATCAACCAAATACATGGTGAAGCTTGGTTCAACTTAACAACACAATAATAGGAGGTTTTTGTAAAGGTTTCCTAGTAGATGAGAGACAACACCCTTGTGCCCATTTCCAGGGCCCTAAAGATTACCAGAACAGTTAACAATTGTAACGCTAAAGTGAGAGGTGAGCGGCCACAACGTGAGTTTCTCTGGACCAGAAGATCCATCCCTGCTGCTTGGAGGTTTGAGGTAACAGAGTAAGATTAGGGTGTGACTCACGGATTCAAGGTCGTTACTATTCTGGATGAATCACCTCGTCGCAGTCTTAATGAGGCTACTTTAGACAGTTACAGGTAATACCACGGCGCTGAAGTTAGCTTCCAGACCCCTTGGAGGAGAGGCTGCAAGCAAAGGTGCTTATCGCTACTTCCAGTGGTTACCTTTGCTTATCGGAAAGCAAACAGACGAGACAAGGGTGGCACCAATTGAACTAAAGAGAAAACACTAGGGAACACAGACACAAACCGGGCCACCAAATGGTACCATCCTTACAGTACCCCCCCCTCAAGGACGCCCCCAGGCGTCCCCAAAAACCCCCCCTCCCGAAGGACTTGGGCGGGTGGAGGGCGGCACTGCAAGGGTGGAGGGCCCGAGGAAACACAAGGAAGAAACCAAAGACCTGACAAAAACTAAGGCAAAACACAAGCAGGAAAACACAAAAGATCTGAACGATCAAGAGACCGTCCCTAGAGTCATTGTTCCGGCAGGGCGGCTGGGAGGCCATCCATAAAGCCGGGCCAGGTCAGGGGGGCGGCCGGGAGGCCGTCCAACACATAGGACCAGAGAGGCCGCGGCAGGCGGCGATGATGACTTGGAGGCCGCGGCAGGTGGCGATGACGACTTGGAGGCCACGGCAGGCGACGATGATGACTTTGAGGCCGCAGCAGGCGGCGATGACGACTTGGAGGCCACGGCAGGCAGCGATGACGACTTGGAGGCCGCGGCAGGCGGCGATGACGATTTGGAGGCCGCATCTGGCGGCGATGACGACTTGGAGGCCGCATCTGGTGGCGATGACGACTTGGAGGACGCATCTGGCGGCGAAGAGACCTTGGAGGCCGCATCTGGCGGCGAAGAGACCTTGGAGGCTGCATCTGGCG